>NC_049201.1:69942149-70162149 GCF_013347855.1 Anguilla anguilla
GGCAGTCATCGATGCAGCCCTTGTCAGCGCGTTCCTCTGGTGCCTTGCAGTTACAGGTGGTGGCCTCATACCCAGAGAGAGGCTTCACATCCACATACACATCTGAGAGAGGGAGGGAGGGAGGGAGAGAGGGAGAGAGGGAGGGGGGGATAGGGGGAGAGAGAGGGAAAGAGAGAGCGAGCGAGAGAGGAAGGGAGAGAGAGGGAAAATGGGAGGGAGAGTTAGAGGGGGAGAGAGGGAGAGAGGGGAGAGAGGGGGAAAGAGGGAGAGAGAGAGGCATTAACAGAGACACTGAAGAAGCAGAACAGTTAGTACACCTAATAAAAATGTAAAGACCAAACCAATCATCAGCTCCGCACTTATGAATGAACATCAGGGGATAAGGTCCAGTGTACTCTTTTGTCTGCTGTTATATTAAAGTGTTTCTTAGGTGGTGAGAGTAATAACAGTCTTTAATTTCGTTGTGTAAGGCGCCCTGGATAAGAACGTCTGCTAAATGCCTGTAATGTAATGTGATGTTAATTAAAAAAGAAGCACTCACTGGATCTGATTTTCTTGTAGAGCGGGACATCAGGCTTCTTATAGAGCTGAAACACAGAGAGATGCGGTGAGGGGCGAGGGGGAGGCACTAACCCCCCTGAGCTAAGCCCCCTACCCCCCTCCTCCCCTCCCCCAGGAGCCCCAGCCCCCACTCTGCGCAACAACACAAACTCAGGCCAGCGTCATCGTCACAAGTACCTGATTGTGCTTCCACTGCCACAGGATGTCATAGGGGAGCTGGAAATCAATCCGCTTCTGTCTCAGATACTTCCCTGTGCGACACACACACACACACACACACACACACACAGAGGGAGGCAGATTAGCGGGCGAGGCGGACCCAGCTCCGTATGCAAACTATTATTTTATACAGCTGCGCTCGGCTCGGAGCCCCCCCACCCCTCACAGGAGTCTCAGGGGACACTGATTCACTCAACAAAAAAAAAAAAACTCATTTCCATTCAACTGGTCACATCCTGTTTGAATTCCATTCTCACGCACGCACAAAGACACAGACGTTTGTTTCAGCGCCAACCGCAGCGCTGGAGTTGATCATCCATCCTGTAATTAAAGCAAGCATGCGCTCAACCCCCCCCCCCCAACCCCCCCATTTTGAGCGGGCCGCTGCAATCGCACGTCGGCACTCTGCCACCCCCGGAGCAGCTGCAGCGCAGGCGGTCCTCCAGGACATTACACACCGCGTAGCGTAGCGTATCTCAGCTAGCACGCACCGGAGGAGAGCCGCGCCTCTCGCTGAAGGAAACTGCAAGCTTGCAGGCAGGTGCCTGACAGGCAGCCAGGGGGCGCTGAAGAAGGACGCCCTGCCAGCCAGCTATCTATCTGTCCCCGCTGAATCCCGCGCATAGTCGGCTAATGACACAACACTGGCTAAATCCAGTGGGCTTAGCCTAGCCAACTTTCCAACTTCGCCGCATGCATGTACTGAGAGAAAGTGAGAGAGAGAGAGAGAGCAAGCGAGAGAGAGAGAGCTAGCAAGTGAGAGAGAGAAAGGGAGAGGCAGACAGAAAGAGAGCAAGCGAGAGAGAGAGAGAGCAAGAGAGAGAGAGAGTGAGTGAGAGAGACAGACAGAAAGAGAGCAAGCGAGAGAGAGAGAGAGCGAGAGAGACAGAAAGAGAGCAAGCGAGAGAGAGAGAGAGGGAGAGAGGGAGAGAGAGAGAGAGAGAGAGAGAGAGAGAGAGAGAGCGAGAGAGAGAGAGAGAGACCGGCTCGCTCACCGACGTGGATAGGCGCTGGAAACAGGCCGTACTCGTGCTCCCCGGGCGTGTACTCCAGCCTCTCTTTCTTCAGCTGCAGGAGCTGGCTGCGAGGACTGAGGGGGAGGGACAGACGGAGAAACAACAAACAATATTTTACACGAGTTGCTGCGCGGCCGGCCCCAGTTAGGGGATGATCACGCAGCCATATTTACAGAGACAGTCTCGCAGGCGCTCGGCCAGGAGGCTCAGAAAAAGTGCCCTGGACTCTCTAACGGCCACAGCGAGTCAGGACTTCAGATTAATCGCTCATCCGAAGGAAACCACTCCAGAGTGCTGACGGCACACTGCGAGGCAGAGAGCAGAACAGAGCGCAGCCAGCGCATCTGTGGGCTGAAGGGAGCATCAATGTCACCACCAGTGTGTCAGCGTGTCACAGTCAGACAGAAAGAGAAGTGTGTGCGTTTGCTTTGTGTGTGTGTGTGTGTGTGTGTGTGTGTGTAGGCGTGTGTGTCTATCGAAACTTACTCTGCGGTCTTGTAGACATCAGAGTAGAGCCCAGCCCTCTGGAACTTCTTCTTGGGCGGCCTGGCAGATCTCTTTTCCCATTGGCTGGCCAAGGCCAGGGGCGGAGCATGCTCCATTGCCGATGGACCCAAATGTTCCTGGGAGGAGGGCCCTTCAGGCTTGCCCTCCAGAGCTCTACCAGATAACAGGTACAGAAGCACACACCGTTTATCTCACAGGGCTACAGATATGGTTCAATATCAGTGCATACTGTTAACGTGACAAAAGCAGAATCTACCCTGTCTTTAATGAGGAACAATGAATATCAATCACAGACAGGTAGCATACGTAGTGTGAACCGACTTATACAGGATACAACAAAAGACAGCATGCTTTCGCTAAGATAAGCATACATACAACAGGTGAGTGTGAGGACATTTCAAGTCCTGTCTCCAGCAAGCTTTTGCTGGTAGACAGTTCTGAATCAAAACCAGCTGGAATAATCAAATAAAGAGCCATGACTCACTATCCTGATGGATGCCATTTATAAGATATGCTGAACACATATCAAAGTGGTGATAAATCAAGGTACCAAGCCATTCATACAGGGTGCCAGTGTCATACACACTTCAGTTTGGTAAATGAACAACAGCAGGCCTTACTGTGTGCTGAACAGCAGGAATTTTAAAATCACTGTGCTATACAGTGACCTCCATAATTTTTGGGACAAAAAATTTACTTTTTTCTTGATTTGGCCATGTACTCCACTAATTTCTATCATATTTGATCAATTTGGTAATCATACAATTGACATGTGGTTAACCTGCAGATTCTCTTTTATTAAAGGGTATTTTTGTCCATTTTGGCTTCACCATGCAGAAACTACAGAACTTTTCATACATATCCCCCATTTCAGGGCACCACAATGGTTGGGCCCATATTAATGTTATGTCAATGAAAGTAGTCATGTCTAGTACCTTGTCGCATATCCTTTGCATGTAATGACTGCTTGAAGTCTGTGACTCATAGACATCACCAGGTGCTGAGTATCTTCTCTGGTGATGCTCTGCCAGGCTTCTACTGCAGCCATCTTCAGCTCCTGCTTGTTTTGGGGGCGAGTTGCCTTAAGTGTTCTCTTCAGCAGATGAAACGCATGTTCAGTTGGATTCAGATCGGGTGACTGACTTGGCCAGTCAAGAATTTTCCAGTTTTAGTTTTTGGCTTCGAAAAACTCCTTTTGTTGCTTAAGCAGTATGTTTGGGATCATTGTCTTGCTGTAGGATGAAGTGCCATCCAATGAGTTTGGAGGCATCTTCTTGAACTTTCCTTTTTTCCTTCACTTCAGAAATAGATCTGTAATTACTGAGGACTGATGGGTCCAGAGTGAAACCTAAAGTAATCTAAGGTGTGACCACAGCTGCAAGTTGGACAAGACCCATGCTGTTCAAAATTAAAAGAATCTATAATATGTAAAAATTAATGAGCAAAGCCATTAGAAGCGTTATCAATATTGATATTAAAGAGGAATTCCACCGCAAAACAACATTTAGCTAATTTAACAGATCAAGGTGTAACTGATTAATTCTCTTCATGTGGCTAGACCAAAGAAATCTCTGTACAGAGATATCAGCAGTGAAAGGTACAAATTTTGGTTGTGTTATACATCATAATGACATATGACATAATTCCTCATTTTTGAAAAACTGCAATGAGGAGGTAATTTGAATTTAGAGATATATCTAATGTAGGCGAAAGAGGTGTTACCCGAACTGACGTCAGAGAGATTTGGGGTAGATAGCAGCTGTTCCAACTGTAAACACTTTTGACTTGCGAGCTAGCTAGTGTAGTGGACTTGCACTTCTGTACTCTATGTGGCCTTATTTTGATGAGGATCCACTGTCCTTGGATGAGGCGGGCAACATGGGCAGTATCCATAGTACGAATACAGGAGCACATTTGCAGGGTAGACTAGAGACCACAGTCAAATCACTGATTGCCAAAAAATGTCAGCCAAACCCAACGCTAAACACATCAGCACTACTAAAACAAAATCTGTAGGCCTACTATTGTTAATGATATTGCTAGCTAGCAAGCTTCACCACATTTCATTCCACATTTTAATCGAACAGACTGAGGTTGGCTAACATTAGCTTACTGCTTACTTGCTTTTTCCTACTGCTGTGATATGCAATGTAATGCTGGATAACAAATATGACACTAGCTTGCCATTGCTATGTTCCAGCATCACATCAATACCACTGTGCCATCTACCATACACACATTACATATCCACATGTAGGCTACCACTGACATATTACAGCCAGCAATAAACGATACATTTATTACAGGCAGTAGTATGTTATATTCAAAGTGCTTATTTGTGTCTTTTGCAGTGGGTTAGCTGCATATATCGATCTAGCTGAAGTCATGTACTATTATCAATTACATTAGATAAATACTGAAGAATCTCACCGAGACTGTTAGCCTGCATGTAAGGAAAATTTTGTTCTATAAGCACAGTACGGCGATTAAAAAAATTAAATTTCCTTCTGTACATAACCATCTGAGCCAACAATAAACGCTGGGCTATTGAGCTAAAGGCTACAGTGTGATGGCAACTTAAGCATCAGATGCATGTGTTTTAAAAAGAACACACAGACTTGACAAATGGCTTACTGAAATCACGGAAAGTCCATGCCTGGGGTAGAATGACAGAATGAACTGACGTAACTGACCCAACCCTTGCAGACAGCGTAACTACACATGAAGTGGCTAAAACCCCACGTTGAAAACATTTTCTTTTTAACTGGCAGTAGATCTGGTATTACTACAAATTGATTTCTCAGGCCCACATAGGCTGCCTCTGTCTTTAGTCCACTAAAATGAAAAGTCAAGCAGGTAATTTCACTGTTGATGCGTTGTTCAGAAAAGCAATGATAAACAGCAATGAATGAACAAGAGCAAATGTGATATTTTTGTCAGATAATTTATTGAAATGCGTAGATGTGGAGAATATCTGTCTCCACGCTTGTATGAGGGAATGAAATTCATTTCTCCTTGCTAAGCTTACCGTCTTCATCTCCACTCCCCCATTCTCTCTCACCACCGGTATTCTATAAAAACATCTGTTCTTGCGAGATTTATTATGATTATCCAAATATTGCACAAGTCCTGACCGTGTCTGAAACAACATGCTGAGTCAACCGCATAAATCACAGTTAAATTGCAGTTACATTAAACCCACGCAATTTGCCACACTGAAGTGGTGTTTTCTTTTTATTAGGACTTTGAAATGAACTGAACTGAGCACTTAAAACCTAGATTGCCTTTCGTGGCTAGCCTGCTAGTGAGTAACGTTACCCTCTCTCCAGGAATGGCAACTTGTGACTAGCGTTGTCCGACGACCGCCAATGTACTGTAAGTACCTGTCCATTGCAGTTTTTAGTAAAGCACGTACCTGGAACACACACTAGTTTGGGGCTATATTTCTGCACTCAGCTACAGGTAGAGAGCTGGCTGACAGCTCATTTTATTCTGCTACTACTAAAGTTCATTTTTTATGATGGAATTCCCCTCTAAAATCACCAGAAACGGTGTTCCTGTCACAGTACAATATAAAAGAAGATAAAAATTTGAAAAAAATCAGACAGGGGGCTGGCATTCGTTTTAGGGGAGGGGGTGGGGGGCATAGATGACCACGCAGGATCTGCACCACAAATTCTGAACATAAGCGCTTCAAAGCCTGAGGAGTAATTAACGGGCACTTGCCTACACTTACACATGCTTTTCATGAACAGCGGCAAGGCCACAGCCTAGGCAAGCTAAAGCAGTCATAATCTAGGGGACACAGTTCAGACCGCTGAGAGCGCTCATTTGGCTTTAACTGTGTCTCAGTCAGCAACATGAACTCAACGTTTGCAGAGGTCATAATTAATTAATAATTCATCATTAAGAATAAAAGTCTTGTTCGAATTCACATTTCAAAGAGCCAACTTACACAGAATATTTTGAAGCACGGGTATTGCACACAACACATAAAAGGCTAGTTCTGTTAACGCCTTTAATCATCATGCCAACCAAATTTGGGGGGTCCTAACAGGCACAAAGGATCGGATGGAAAAATGAGCGCTAACAGTTGGAAGAACAGCTGGTAAGCCAGGTAGAACAGGCCCAGGTTCCGTAGCAGTGGGTACGTTGAGTGATTTATAACTCCAGCCCTACGGGGGGAGCTGTCAGACAGAAACAGGGACTGGGTAGAGGAAGTGGCCAGCAAAGAGTCCAATATACAGGTGCACTGAGTGAGTAGTTAATTTCATGGAAAAGTCAAGAGGTTTGTGGACCATGTTTGCAGTTAACATTTGCGCTCCCAGCAGGTTTGAGTGCAGGCCATCTCTTTGTTAAAATGGCGTGAGCGCTCCCAAAAAAGATAAAAGTTGTTGATGAAAACCAGGTTGTGACACTACATGGGTACTTTTAGGTACTTCTTAGCAAACTGTAACCTGGCCAGCCTGTTCTCGCGGCTAACTAGCGGTTTGAATCTTGCAGCATAGCCTCTGCAGTTCTGTTCGCGAAGTCTTCTGCGGACAGTGGTCAGTGACACGTCCACGCCTGCCTCCTGAAGACTGTTTCTGATCTGCTGGACAGGTGCTTGGGGGCTTTTCTTCATTATGGTGAGAATTCTTCGGTTATCAACAGTAGAGGTCTTCCTTGGCCTACCAGGCCCTTTGCGATTACTGAGCTCACCAGTGCTCTCTTTCTTCTTAATGATGTTCCAAACAGTTGATTTTGGTAAGCCCAGTGTTTGGCCTATGTCTCTGACTGTCTTTTTCTTATTTCTCAGCCTCAAAATGGCTTTCTTGACTTTCATGGGCACAACTTTGGTCCTCAAGTTGACAAACGCCAATAACGGACTGCAAAGGCAATCAAAAGCCTAGAATCAAGACTAGATACTGTTATACTTATATATACTTAGATACTGCTCTCTTATACCTGCACTAAGGAAGCAACTGAACACACCTGACCAATCAGAAACACCTGTGAATCCATTTGTCCCAAACATTACGGTGCTCTGAAATGGGGGGCTATGTATAAAAAGTGACTGTGTTCTACACGGTGAACCCAAAATGTACAAAAATACCCTTTAACCCTCTGAAGAGTAGTCAGTGTTCTAGAACTGCATTCAATTACTAGCGATTGTTACATCAGCATTAGAATGTTCAGCCAAGAACCTTCTAATCACACATTTGTGATCTCACACCTTAAAGGGTTAATGAAAGCTGAGAATCTGCACTTTAATCACATATACATATTTTGATTACAACTCTGAAATTGTGGAGTACACAGTCCAATCAAAAAAAAAAAAAAAACTCTTTGTCCCAAACATTATGGAGGGCACTGTATTTACAGAAGGAAAATTGGAATATAGGAGTAAATAAGAGTGTCATGCAGACAGAACAAGAGGTGATTTATGCATTTCAAACATTTCCTGAACACAGAAAGACACTGAATGCACACCCCCATTCCTTCCGGTACGTTAGTAGGACAGCTGATCTGTAAATCTGGTGCAAATTCAAATGGTGTCAATATTGATGAATGTGCAGCAAGCCGTGTCATAGAGCGTAAATGTCATCGACGGTTCTTTATTTGCTCGACAAGGTATAAACAAGGGCAAATAATGGAGGAAAAGATAGATCTCTTCTATTGCACAACAAAATACTACTGAGACCGCATGCTAACTACTCTAACTACAGCCCGCCGGCAAAATCCAGTGCAGTGTGAAGGGCTGTTGAACAATAATAAATTACTCAGTGCTGAATTTGCCTGCGGGAGAGCAGGCGCTGTAACAGAAGCTCTGTGCAGACTGAGTGCCCTGGGTGAAGCGCTACAGAGCGCGTGGCCCCGTGATGAAGAGGCACGGTGCGTGGCTTTACCTGCGGAAGCAGTGCAGCTCCTCCTGAGTGAGCCAGCCTCTCCTGTCCACTCCCCTGGACCCCGCCGCCCCCGGCCTCTCCTCCTCTTCCTCCTGCTCCTCCTCTTCCTCCTCGGGCTCCTCCCCGTCCCGGTCCCGGGCCCAGCGCTTCCTCTTCTGGCCCCGCCCGCCCCTGAGCTGGCCCTGCACCACCGCCTCGATGACGTCCGACACGGTGTCGCCCGCCCCTCCTCCTCCTCCTCCAGCCCGGTCCCTGTGCTGAGGGGGGGGCGCCTGCGGGGGCGGGGGCGAGGGGGGAGGGGAGGGCAGGGGGTACTTGCGGGGCCGTCCGGGGCCCCTCCTCTTCACCACGTTGTTGCCGGTGCGCGCCTGCCTCTGCAGCTTCTTGGCTTTGAGGATCTTGTTGACGTGGTCCAGGCTGCGCTTGGTGGAGAGCACCCCCCCGGCTGAGCGCGCGCGGGAGTGCTGCGGGGGGGGCTGGGCGGGGCCGTCCGGGCAGCAGGCCTGGGGGGGACGGGCGGAGGGGCTGGCCTGCCTCTCCCGGCTGTGGGGCCTCCCGGGGCCCTGGCCCCCTCCCCCCGGCGCGTCGTGGCTGCAGTGCGGGTGCGGGTGCGGGTGCCGGGCCGCGTAGCGCGCGTGCGGGTGCGAGTGCAGGTGCTGCTGCCCCAGCTGGGAGGCCTGCTGAGAGTGCTGGTGCTGCAGTCCCCCCTCCGAACACTCGGGGGCGATAGAGCGCGAGCCACGTGTCTGGACGCCCACCGTCATTCCTGCACAGCAGCAGAAGAGGAGAGCGAAGACAGCATTAAAATGAAGCTGGGGGGCAGAACTTAAATTTAATACTGTGCCCTAACCAGAGTAATTGTAGATTACTTAGTGCCTCAGTCTCTATGCGTAGCATTCCATGAAACCCCATCTGAAACATTAACTGACCGGCATATGAACAAACAAATTGGAATAATGCAACACACTCAATAGCACATGATGCAACAGCGACTGTCTGGTTGCTGCCGTGTTTTCAGCAAATGAACTCGATAAAGAACTGGGAAGTCCCTGTGAAACAGTGGCTGCCTATAACTATTATTCACCAGGACAGACCGTGTAAGTATAAAGCTGCGATGAGCCATTGTGACCAAAAGCCAGAAAGAGAAAGAAGAAAATGAAAAGGCAGCCTTGCAGTCCTGGCCGCTGCCCATAAATAGAGTCTCCGCAGCGCACAGTTAGAGACGTGATACGAGCAGGAGAAGCACCCCGCCCTGCTGGCCTTCCCCTCAACCATGAGCGGGTAATCCCCCAAAAGCACAAATACCCCCACATCTATAGCACAGCACACCCAAGAGTGCTCAGAAGAAAACAGACACATAATCACAGACACATGCGCACATACTGGACACGCACGCTGCACCTACATATAATCATGCACACATGCACACACGCTGCACATGCACACTGTACATACACACAGCACACGTACGCGCATGCAAATCACTACGCGCAGCACAGTACAAACACACACCGGACATTGCGCACATCAGATTACAGCCTGAGAAGTGCTGCATGTGTTTGCGAGGTGGAACACGCAGGTGTAATCTGAGACCTGCCAAACAAACACGCTCTGAAATCGTAGCCACGCTGCATCCGACGCGAGGCACAGGGACGACGGGACGCTGCGGCGATCGGACCGCCCGCTCACATGGTACCAGCGCACACACGCGCGCGCGCGATACACAGCCCTCTCTGGCCCGCGCACCGCATGGCCTAGATCACGCTGCTATTTAGGCTGCCTGCGACTCTTCATCAGTCTAACTGATGTGCTCCACTTCCCAGACACTGTGCCATTTTAGCAAAAACAGCAAGCTGGCTGCCCAACCCTGTTCCTGGAGATCTGTCGTCTTGCAGGTTTCTCACTCCAAACCCAAACAAAGCACACATCACTCAACAGCTAGAGATCTTTTTGACTTGCTAACTGGCTGAATCAGGTGTGCCCAATTAGAGCTGAAATGTGAACCTACAGGATGGTAGATGTCCAGGAACAGGGCTGGGCAGCCGTGCTCTGGAATGAGCAGAAGCAGCAGCACGGGGAGCTGTGGAGGGATGGGGCGCGGTCTGGGGGGCACACGTGCGTCTGGTTAGCGCTGGTTAGCGCGTCCCTGCCAAACATCCTTCCTGCGCAAAATAACATCCATCCGTGCTCCATCCCTCCCTCTCCCGCCCTCCAGTTCTCCCTCAGTCCCCGTTCTGATCCGGCCAGCCCATCTTTACTCTGTTCACACTCAATTTCCTGGTGTCACCACGCCCTCCCTCTCCCTTCACATCTCAAGACTCAAGAGCCCTCAGACACGAGCAGAGCGCTTCCCGGCTACGGCTGCAGGCTAACCGAACACAGAGCAGATTGGCACATGCGTGTGCACACACTGCGGGCTAACCGAACACAGAGCAGATTGGCACACGCATGTGCACACACTGCGGGCTAACCGAACACAGAGAACACGCACACGCACACTTTTGGCTAAATCTGGCGTATTTACATTTGTTGTTGATTAATATGCACCGTCCCTTCTTAAATAAACTAAATAAATGAATAAAAATAAAACACATGCACGCGCTACAGGCTAACCGCACAGAGGGCAGACCCACACATGCATGTGCACGCGCTACATGCTAACCGAACACAGAGCAGACTCACACATGCATGTGCACGCGCTACAGGCTAACCGAACACAGAGCAGACCCGCACATGCATGTGCACGCGCTACAGGCTAACCGAACACAGAGCAGACCCGCACATGCATGTGCACGCGCTACAGGCTAACCGAACACAGAGCAGACCCACACATGCATGTGCACGCGCTACATGCTAACCGAACACAGAGCAGACTGGCACATGCATGTGCACGCGCTACATGCTAACCGAACACAGAGCAGGCTGGCACATGCATGTGCACACACTGCAGGCTAACCGAACAGACAGCAGACCCGCACGTGCATGCATGTGTTGCGTGCTACAGGCCTAACAGGGGAGTCTGGATCCCGGCTAGCCGCGCCGGCGCTGGTGCTGAATAATATACGTGAGTAAGCAAATGTGTAGGTTGAGGAAAGCAAACGATCGGCACGCTGAACAAGGACATGCGCCTGGCTCGGCGCTACGCTTCATTTGCCTCGGATGCACTTCAAAAGAGAAAAAACTGGTTTATGATCCCAAATATAAAACCATTCGACTGTGTAATCTTCTTTGCATTTCAAATCTGTAACGACTTTAGCGCAGTTAGAATTCAGCATGAAGGACACAATTACAAAGATTGCGGTTCAGTGCAGTACTGTATATATCCACCTCGCTGTGGGAGTGAAAGCAATTACACCACAAGTAGAACTGCCAGTGAGATTATTTCCAAACTGCTGGTGAGTGCATGAGTAAGTGGTGTAAAATAATCAAGCTTTAGCTGAAACAGAGTCAGTGGCATAGTAAAGACCAGAGCATACTGTATGTCACTGTATCTGACTGTATCACACTGTATCTGACTGTGTCTGACTGTATCACACTGTATCTGACTGTATCTGACTGTGTCTGACTGTGTCTGACTGTATCACACTGTATCTGACCGTGTCTGACTGTATCTGACTGTGTCTGACTGTATCTGACTGTATCTGACTGTGTCTGACTTTATCACACTGTATCAGACTGTGTCTGACTGTATCAGGCTGTCTGACTGTACCTGACTGTGTCTGACTGTATCTGACTGTGTCTGACTGTATCACACTGTATCTGACTGTATCTGACTGTGTCTGACTGTGTCTGACTGTATCACACTGTATCTGACCGTGTCTGACTGTATCTGACTGTGTCTGACTGTATCTGACTGTGTCTGACTTTATCACACTGTATCAGACTGTGTCTGACTGTATCAGGCTGTCTGACTGTACCTGACTGTGTCTGACTGTATCTGACTGTGTCTGACTGTGTCTGACTTTATCACACTGTATCAGACTGTGTCTGACTGTATCAGGCTGTCTGACTGTACCTGACTGTGTCTGACTGTATCTGACTGTGTCTGACTGTGTCTGACTGTGTCTGACTGTATCTGACCGTGTCTGACTGTATCTGACTGTGTCTGACTTTATCACACTGTATCAGACTGTGTCTGACTGTATCAGGCTGTCTGACTGTACCTGACTGTGTCTGACTGTGTCTGACTGTGTCTGACTGTATCAGACTGTGTCTGACTGTGTCTGACTGTATCAGACTGTGTCTGACTGTGTCTGACTGTCTCTGACTTTATCACACTGACTGTGTCTGACTGTATCAGACTGTCTGAGTGTATCAGACTGTGTCAGACTGTGTCTGACTGAATCAGACTATATCAGACTGTCTGTATCTGACTGTCTGACTTTATCACACTGACTGTGTCTGACTATCAGACTGTCTGACTGTATCAGACTGTATCAGACTGTGTCTGACTGTATCAGACTGTATCAGACTGTCTGACTGTATCACACTGACTGTATCAGACTGTATCAGACGTGTCCTCTCTCTTTCTCCAGACACGCTCACCCTCTTATTTTCTGTCTGCACACACATTCTTACATTCACCTTGTTTCCTCCTCAGCTATTTTTCTATTTTATTTGTATAGCGCTTCTTACAGAGAACTGGCACGAAGATGCTTTACAGACTAGCAAAGCAAGAAGACAGAGCAGAGAGAGCAAACAGAGCAAACACCAGGCCTAAACCCCCAAACAGCAAGCGCATGAGGTAGAACAAACTCCCAGTGGGGAGAAAACCCTCAAACGACAGCCAGAAAAAACTCCCCAATGGGAAGAAATCTCGGGAGGAACCAGACTGTAGAGGGAGCGCCCATCCCCCGCTGGCCAGCCCGGGGTAAAGCAGCGGTACAATGGAATGCAACAGAAATGTAATAAGGGATCTATCAGAGCAAAATACAACGGGTTAAGCAGGTTACAGCTGAGGCAACAGCGAACAGGCATAACAGGAGACCGAACTGTATAGTTCAGCACGGCGCAGTTTAGAGGAGCCGGGTAGAGTGTCTGGAGCTCCAGGCAGCGTGAGGGCAGTCCATCACTCCATCCCTGCTCGCCCCTTCCATCCTACAGCCCATTCCCCCGACATCCTCCGTGTCTCCCAGTGCGTTTGTCCATCCCTCCACGCTGTCTCCTCACACATTCGCGGGCCGCGGCTTTTCCCACCCTCTCTCCACCCCCCCGACCCCGCCCCTCCGTCTGTGACCGGGGGGACGACCCCGCGTCCTTAGCCGTAATCCCGCGCTCAGCTGGGATTACACCTATCGACTGGGCTGCCGCGCGCGCGCCACGATACGCGCCGCACACGGCTCAGGCACCCGCGCTATTGATCCCGCACGCGTGCGGAGTCCTTACATCACCGCTCTCAGCGACCCTGTGACCTACTCTCTGACAGTGACAAACCCCGACTGGAAACCTTACAAACGACCGACTAGCAATGAGTGCGCCGCTCAATTTAGCGCTGACCCAGTTCAGGCTGGCGCAGACACACTGTGCCACACGCATACGCACACAATAAACAGCTGCAGCCCGCGTCCATTAAGCCAACATTCCACAACCACAGCAGTCACCGCAAACTGTGTAATCCAGAGAACGACATCTTATACTCGCCCACGGCAAATGCTATAACGCAAAACAATACACTGCGCCAAAGCATAATGTCACATGGATTATTTGATAAGTAATGTCAGCTCAGTAATTTGTACCGGTGAACTTGGCAAAGCAAACTATCCATCTCAATAGGATGAGAATCCCCCCAGTCCCTCCTCACCGGTGTCTCTCCTCTCTGCTGATGATGGCCGATCGCTCCTCAGTCCCGCGAAGCTCCTGGCGCTGGCTGTGCCCCCGCCCCTCCGGCCCCGCCCCGCCGCGGGGACAGCTCGGCTCAGGGCGCTGGCGAACAGGTTGGTGTGGTGCGCGGGGGCGTGCGGGTGCGCAGACACGGGTGGGGGCGTGTCCGGCTCCTCTTCCTCGCTGTCCGAACCTCCCGCGGGGTCCGCCACTCGCCCCCCCGTGAAAGAGTCCTGGTGGGGGTTGGAGCTCTGGGACAGGTTGGCGTAGTCCGTTTCGGGGCTCCCCCTCCTCAGCCAGGGCTCCAGGTGCGAATGGCCCCTGGGCCCCCCCGCCAACGACAGATACGAGGGCCCCAGGCAGGAGAGGGGCGTGTCCTTATGTTTGTACCTCTCGGCTGAGGACGAGGAGGATGAGGAAGGGGAGTTGGCCGCGGGGGCGGACGCTGGATTGGAGGCGTTGGCGGCAGCCGCGGGGTCCTTTCCGTACCGGTAGCGGCGAAGAGAGTCCATCATCCCCCCGGCGGCTCCGCCCATCCCTCTGCTCCCGGACAGCCTGGCCCCGGGGGCTCCGCCCCCCGCCTCGGCCCCGCCCTCCTCGTCCCGCCGCTCGCGGTGCTTGTGTCTGTGTTTGTGCTTGTGCTCGTGGAGCCAGCCGTAGGACAGCTCGGGGGGCATCGCGGGGTACAGCACGGGGGACCGGCCCCCTCCCAAAAACTCCTGCCTCAGAAGCTTGTGCTTCTTCTTGTGGAACTTGGCGGGGTTGAGCAGGAGGTGGGGAGGGTGGTGGTGCACGTAGGAGGGCGGAGGGGGCGGGGGGAAGGACGGGGAGTGGTGCGGGTGCGGCGGAGGGGGGTGGGGCTGAGGGTGGTGCGGGTGGGGGTAGAGGGCCGCCGCCGGGGGGTACCCCCTGTAGTAGCTGAGCCCCAGGGGGGCGGAGGAGTAGGGCACGCTGTAGGAGGGGTGGTAGAAGCCGGCCCCGGACAGCGGGAAGCCCAGCCCATGGACGAAGGGCACCTCGGCCATGGCCTGGCGCAGCTTGGGCGGCCGGCCGCGCTTCTTCTTCAGGTCGGGCTTGCGCACGTAGTGCAGCGAGTCGCAGGGGTAGGCGGGGTGCGGCGAGTAGTACCCGCTGAAGTTGATCCTGAAGATGGTGGGAAGCAGGTCCCTGTGCAGGTAGTGGTGAGGCGGAGGATGACCGCCGCTCCCCATGCCGCCGCCGCCGCCTCCGCCGGCCCCGCCCATGCCCGCGCCCCCGCCCACGCCGCCGCCTCCGGAGCCCCCCAGCCCCAAGCCGCCGCCCATCCCCGCGCCCGAGCTGCGGTGGGCTATCCGAACCTGGCCCAGCCGGACCACCAGCTCCTCCAGCTCGGCCAGGAAGTCGGGGTCCTGGCGGCGGGCGCGCAGCTGCAGGTACTTCTTCTTGCGCTTGCGCTTCTGCCGCTTCAGCTTGTCGTAGCCGGGGCAGCCGTGCCCGCGCCGCTTGCACTTGTGCTTGTGCTTCTCCTTGTGGCCCACCAGCGCCGAGGGCGGGGCCGCCGCGTGGCTCCTGCAGGGGTCGGGCGACGCCCCCAGCCCCAGGGGCGAGGGGGAGGGGGACGGGTGTTCCAGCAACGCCGAGGAGGAGTGCCTCCGTCGCCCCCGGGGACTGACCCCCACCCCGACCCCGACCCCCGCGACCGACCCCACGACCCCGGGCATCACCGCGCCCACGGGCAGTCCCTGGGCCAGGCCGGCGCCGCCCCCGCCCTTCTCGCCCCGGTCGGAGGTGCTGTTGTTGTCCGTGCCGATGCCGCTGTCGCTGGGCACCGTCTCCTCGCTGTGCGACTCGCTGACGGGCGAGGGCGTGGCCTCCTTCAGCTCGCTCAGGTGCGCGGGCGAGGTGGGCAGCAGCGGCGGGGGCGGGGACAGCTTGCGGTAATGGTACTGATGGCGGTAGTGGTGGTGGTGATGCCCGCGGCACGACGACTTCCTCAGCAGGGGGGCCACGGAGGAGGAGGAGGAGGAGGACGCGCCCAGGGGAGCGAGGGGGCGGGGGGAGAGGGCCGGGGAGGAGGGCGGGGGCAGGGGGAAGGAGTGGTGGGCGTGGTGGTGGGCGTGGCTGCAGTGGGGGTGGGGCGTGAAGTGCACGGTCCCCGGCTCCACGAAGCCGCCATCGCTGGCGGGGCTCTGCGCCCTGCTGGACTGGGACAGCGTCGGGGAGGGGAACACCTCCACCGAGGACAGGCCCTGCTGCTGCTGGGAATGCAGGGCCTGGGCGGGGTGGTGGTGGTGGTGCAGGGGCGAGGCGGAGGCCGGGGAGAGGAAGGGCTCGGGGGGGGCCGCGGGGGCGCTGGCCGAGGCGTTGGTCGGAGCTTTGGGCTTGCGCCCCCTCCGCTTGCCCATGTAAATGGTCCCTTTCTTGCTGACGTTGATCTGGGGGCCCAGCTTGCCCCCGAATGAGGCCGCCAGGGAGGACAGGGACTGCGTGGCGGCCGCGACCATCACGCCGGCGCCCGGGCCCCGAGAGGACTCCGCCTCCCCGCGGGCCCCGCCGCCGGCCCCGGGGCCCAGCAGGATCTGGTTCAGGAGCCTCTTGCGCTTCTTGGTCTTCATCTTGTTGATCTTGTGAATGATGGTCCTCATCATCAGCTGCCCGTTGCCCTTCTTCCGGAAGTGCCTGTCCCCCTGCAGCCCCTCCCCCGCCCCGAAGCCAGCGCCCCCTTGCTCCTCGGGGGCGAGGGTCGGGGGCTGGGACTCCTGGGGGAGGGTGGGGGGTAAGCGTTTGGGACGGCCGCGCTTTCTGGGGACGGGCTTCGGGGGGTTCAGGTCCACTTCGGGGTGCAGGACCGGGGGATCCTCCTCTTTGGACTTGAGCAGAGAGTACACCTTGGAGGGGGGCAACTTGAGGGAGCGTCGAGGGACGGGCGCGTCCAGCCGGGGCATCTTGGACTTGGGGCGGCCCCTCTTCCTGGGAGGAGACTGCAGGAGCTGGGCGGAGGCGGGGGGAACCCGGTTGGGGTTAGGGGGCCGCCCCACCGGTCGGGGCTTATGCGGTGGGGAAGGCAAGGCGGAGGGCGGCGACGAGGGGGCCTTGCGCAGTTTGGGGGTCTGATCGGCGGGGCTGGCGGTGCCGGTGGAGGGCGTGGCCTTGTGAGCCCGGTTCACCACCCGCGTCCACCGCGGCCGCCGGCCCTTGCGCTTCTTCAGCGGCTTGCAGTCCGGCTCCGGGGGGGAGCCGGGGGGGGTGCTGGGGGCGCTGTTCGGGCAGGGCTCGGGGGCGCTGGAGGCGGGGCCATGGGTGGGGGAGGCAGTCGGTCTCGGGGAGTCTAAGGGGGCGGGCGTGGCGGGGCCTCTGTCCCGACTCGGGCTGGGTCTGGCGGGTTCGGCGGGGCTGGTGCTCTTCCTGCCCTGCCCGCTGGAGGACAGCGGCGCCCCCTTGCTGCCGCCCTCCTGCCTGGCAGGTCCTGAGGGAGGGGCGCATTTGTTCAGGCTCAGGTCTCTGGGGCCCTCCTTGTCTCGGTCTCGTTCGCGCTCCCTGTCGCCGCCGCCCTCCGATTGGCCGGGACCTCCCTTCGACGGGTTGCCGGGGGAGGCGGCCGGGCCACGCCGGCCATCTGGAGCCGCGCCTGCCCTCTGATCGGGAGGGGGCGGGGGCGGGGGAGCGGGCGGAGGAGGGCAGGTGAGGTGTGTCTGCTGCTTGACGCCTGTCGCGGCGGCGGGACCGTTAGCGCCGTTGGAGCCCGCGGCGCTGCCGTTACCTCCGCCGCCCCCCCGGCCCTCGCTGCCCGCCTCCTCCTTCTTAGGAGGGGCGGACGCCTTCTCCGGAGCGCTGTCCCTGTGCCGGGGGCCCGGCGGCCGGCCGGGGGGGCGGGAGACGGGGGCGGGGGGGCGGGATGGCGGCTGGGAGCCGGACGGCGGAGAGGGAGCCGCCGCTCTGTTCGGCGACAGAGGCTCCGCCCGCGCCGGGCTCGGGGAAACGGGCGGCGCCGCCGCGGTCGCGCTGGCGGGGACGCCGGCAGGCGGGGGCTTGCGGACCTTGCCCTTGGTGGATTTCGAGGGGGGGCAGGTGGCGATGAGCTGGGCCAGCTTCTCCGTGACGGTGGGCGCACCCCCGTTGAGGACGCCCCTGTCCTTCTCCCTCTGCCCGTCCCCCTGCGGGGACTGGGACGTCCTGGAGGCTGCTTCCGCGCTGGCGTCCTGTGACGGAGGGGCCGGGGGTGGGGGCGTGGGGGAAGAGGGAGGGGGCCGATTGGTCGGGGGGGAGGGGCTTTTCTTTCCGGGACGGGGCGGTTTGACGTCCGCATCGGGGCGGTGGATGTTCGCCGGTCTCTCCGACGAGGCGTCCGATTTCACCTCCGACTTGCGAGCCAGTTTTGGGGGACCCTGTCGAGAAAAACGTTCGACGCTTAGCATTTGCTACCTCTGTAACTCACAGCAATTAACACAGATACAAGTTCTCTCTGATTGAGGCTTGAGTACGGAGTTTAATTTGTGACATTAAAAATAATGCCTTTCCATTACTTATATTACCCCTTCGATTCACCGTAATTGCTGACTTAAAATTTCATAAAGCAGAGAGCAAGCTGTGCTCCTCAGCACCCTCCCACTCGCTCTACTTCAAGTTTTTTCTTGCATTCGGCTATCAGTTACAAACAACTAATAAAAGCAAAGTAAATAGAGGGACACGATATAAATAGATGAAAGATTAGACTATATCAGGAAAGCGGGGGTCAACAGCTTCCCCTTTATGCACGGTTTTGCATTCGCTATTGCGTTCCCTTGCTGTCTGGCAGCTATTTATTAGGATATGTGATAATGTAGCCCCATTCGTCAATGACAGATTAGTGAATGAGAGGCCCACAGACAGACCAGGCGACTTCTCCACACGGCCACTCAATGGCATTATCAGGGTCAGAGAGAGGACAGCGGAAGGGAAATGGGGGAGGGGGTGGGGCGACAGAGAGAGAGGAGGAGAGGACACAGTGACACAGAAACAGAGGAGAGAGGGAGGGGGAGAAGGGGCGAGGGAGGCAGGGGCGAGGCGGGGAGAGAGAGAGAGAGAGAGGAAGAGAGAAAGGAAGAGAGAGAGTGCGAACAGCACGTGCTGGTGATGACATGGACGATGACATGCAGAGAGGGAAAAAAACAAAGGTGAAAAGAGCAATAAATACAGAGGAGAAATGGGCAGAAAGGCAGAGAGGGGTAAAAATAGAAAGGCAGGGAGAGAGAGGAGCGCTGCCATTGGTGGCTATAAATTGCTACCGAGAGAGAGAGACCCAGAGGCGAGACGCCTCCTGCTTGGCCCTCCATTGTGAGCTCGCTGGACGGCCATTCTGCACCTCCAGCACAATCTGCGACAGGGCCGCAGCGAGCGGCAGGGCCTGCAGGCCCGAGATGGATCAGGCTCTCATGAGCTCAGACACCCGTGGAGCAGCGGAGGAGGCTCTGCTTACCCTTTTCCCTGGCACGCTCCCAGCGACAGGCGTGGCCAGGGCAGGAGGAGCAGGAGGAGTTGGAGGTGGAGGTGGAGGTGGAGGTGGAGGAGGAGGAGGAAGAGGAGCAGGCGGAGCAGCTGGCAGGGATGAGGAGGTTGGCGGGGGCGGGTTTGGGCCGGGGTTCAGAGCTGGGCTCCTCTCCCTGTCTCTGTCCTTGTCGTGCGAGGGGCTGTGGGCGTGGTTACCCCCCGCCCCCCCGGCGGCGGCCCCGCCCCCACGGCTGCCCCGCCCGCCGCCCCGCCCCTGCCTGACGGAGGTGCGGATGGCCGGCCGGCACACGTAGTTCTCCAGGATCTTGGGCGGCTTCTTCATGCGCTTGGCCTGCAGGCCGATCTTCAGCTTGACGCTGCCCTCCGAGAAGGTCGTCTCGGTGACCGAGAACTGCTGCTGCTGCTCCCCCCCGGCGCCGCCCCCTCCGCCGGGGGCCTCCGCCGCGCCTCCTTCTCTCTCCTTCTCCCGTTTCTCCTCCTCATTCTTCCCACCCGCGCCCTCCTTCTCCGACTCCCCGGGAGGAGCGGCGGGGGGGAGGGGGGGTGGCGTGGGTGGCCCCCCCTGCGTTCTCTGATCCATCAGAGATGTGGGGGGGGTGGGGTGTGGGGCGGGGGGCGCAGTTTTTAGGGTAAGCTGAAGGGCTGGGGGGAAGGGGACCAGGGAAAGGGGGAGGGGGACTGGGGGGCAGTCAGGAAGGTGATCCCGCTGGAGTGGCTGTCCGTCTGTCCTGCCTCAGCTGACCAGTCTTCTGTCTCCGTCTCTCCAGCTTCAGCGGTGAGCGATGGGAGGAGGAGAGAAGATGGAGGGAACACAAAGGGAAGCAGAATGTTAGACCAGCCTCCCTCATTTTTAAAATAAAACTGTATGACTGCGCAAAAACGCAAGCCCGATACAATAACATGACTTCAGCAGCTGTTAAAGCACTGGGAGTTCTTTTTTCACTCTATAAAGCCAGCACAAAACTAGCGTGAACTACAGCTAGCTACTAAACAGTAAAATGCTCAACGTTCAGTGTTAAATCAACTCTTACAGAGTACATATTGTCCCAGCTAGACTTATACAGCATGTACTCAGAGTTGAATCAACACTGGTCATTTTACTGTGTAGTGCCTCAGCATAAACAGGACCATGAAAATGCAGTGCTTTATCCAACCTGAAAAGACAATGACGGACACAACAGCCGTTCCACAAATGCGATCAGCGGGACAGAGACGCGCTCCGCACTCACAGAGCTGCTGTGCTGAGCGCTGAAGCCTCTGCAGCACGGCCGCGCAGAGACAGAGGGGCGCTATAAACCCGACAGCGCGGTGAGCGGCGAGCGCACAGTGCGCCAGAGCCTTACTCCGGGTCCTGAGAGACGGCCAGTGAGACGCATCGCGCGCTCCTAAAGACCGCCGGGCAGTTCGGAGCGGGCCGTCCTGCCGGGTGCTTTTCGACGCGGCGAAGCCGTTCGGAGACGATTCGGCAGGGCGACCTCAGCGCGCGGGGTCCTCGGGGGGGGGGGGGGGGCGTTTAGGAGCCGCCCGCCCCGCCGTGCTCGCAGAGCTGCCCGGGCCGGGACGCGCACCGGGGGGGGCGGGAGCAGAAGGCTGTTAGCGTCCGCGGCGCGGCTCCGTCTGATTAACGGCGGCCGAACGGAACTCTGGGATCTCTCTCCGCGTGCCCCACGCCTACTTTTCTCTGCTCGCCACGATCACTCACTCACTCCCTCCCTCTCTACCTCTCTCTCTCTGCCACCCCTCCCTCAAAAATACCATGCGCCCATCCCACTACTCTCTCCCTCTCTTTCACTCCATCCATCTCTTCCCCCCCCCCCACCACATACACGCTCTCTCTCTCCTTCCCTTCAGAACTGTTTCTGCTGATCTCCCTTTCTTTGGCTCCCTGTTGCCCCTCTCTCTCTCTCTCTCTCTCTCTCTCTCTCTCTCTCTCTCTCTCTCTCTCTCTCTCTCTCTCTCTCTCTCTCTCTCTCTCTCTCTCTCTCTCTCTCTCTCTCTCTCTCTCTCTCTCTCTCTCTCTCTCTCTCTCTCTCTCTCTCTCTCTCTCTCTCTCTCTCTCTCTCTCTCTCTCTCTCTCTCTCCCTCTCTCTCTCCTCTCTCTCTCTCTCTCTCTCTCTCTCTCTCTCTCTCTCTCTCTCTCTCTCTCTCTCTCTCTCTCTCTCTCTCTCTCTCTCTCTCTCTCTCTCTCTCTCTCTCTCTCTCTCTCTCTCTCTCTCTCTCTCTCTCTGGAAGCCACCCTGAAGAGTCAAACTGAAGCCACTGTGGCCCTGCTTATGTAAACCACATTTTCCTTCCCCCTCTCCTCCTCGCTCCAGCCCCGTATTTGATCCCTTCCTCTCTGTCCCGTCCGCAGAGGCGCATTAGCAACCCAAATCCCGACTGAAGGGCTCGAGCCTCCGGGAAGGCGGGGCAGAGAACCTCCGAATTCCTGAAAAGTCAAACGAGCTTCTCGCCGGCCCAGGAGCGAACTGGCATTAACGTGACATTACGACGGTAACACGAACCGACAATAACATTCGCTCACAACGGTAATGCTTCGCATAACTCTCCCTCCCTCCCTCTCTCTCCGTCTCTCTCTCTCTCTCTTCTCTCGCTCACACTACTCTCTCGGCTGACCACGACACTGCCAAAATAAACACCCTCTCCTCTCTCGCAGTCGCTCTCCCTTTCTCACAAAGCACGCCCTCTCCGTCCCTCATTCTTTCCCCCTCTCCTGAGACACGTTTCTCCCTCTCTCTTCGTTCATCCGTCTCTCCACGCGTTCTCGCTCTCTCGCTCCCAGGGCCTGTGTATCCTGAAGTTGACTCTTTTTTCGACAGCCCTCTCTGGTTTAGTGCCCGTCCTCCCGGGGGGTTCCTCCTCCCGACGGCTCCCGCTCTGTCTGTCAGGACCGCGCGGACAGACGGACGTTCCCGTGAGCTCAGCGCGGCCGCGGCGCAAACGCGCGGGCAGCGGCCGAGAAGAGCGACGCGCGGATAACACGCTTACACTGACCTGCCAAGGAGGAGGCCCTGGTTTTTAGGGATTCGTAAACTGCTAAATCATTTGTGTGTCTGTTTCCCCCGTGACAAAAAAAATGCTCTTCATGCTGCACTCTGTGCTGGAGCCTCTGCCAGGGCGTGCACTGTGGCAGCTCGAATGACTAGCACACCTGTCGATTGACGTGCTGATTGACAGGTAAAAAGACACGGTGACAGACCATCAATGGGTCGACGGACCGCGAGACGAGATTACCCGAGCGAACACCTGTGGCGCTGACGAGGGACAGAGAGGAAGACCTGGCTGATCGATGCACTGACAGCCCTGATGGCTGATGTGCTCTCCTAACAGACAGACTGATACTTCACAGACAAGCAGCTCTCTGGCCACACTCTGCCGACTCTACCCCTAATACCAGGAGCGAGAAACGGGAACACAGCCCAGGACCAGGGACAGCCACGGGCACGCGACTTACAAGCAGCGAGGAGGAGAAGGACATAAATAAACACAGGTGCATGCAATCCAAAAAAAAAAGCAGCGGGGACAGGAAGGAACAATCAGCGACAGAAACTGTCCAAAACCGCAGTACAAAGAGCTATAATTAACAGGACCATCAGGAAAGCTGACAGAGCCCAAAATCCCATGAGCAGGCTGACTTAGTCAGTGGCCAAGCAACACAAACAGAGAGAGAAAGAGAAAGAGAGAGAGGAGGGAGGGAGAGAGAGAGAGAAAGAGAAAGAGAGAGAGGGAGCGAGAGAGAGAGGAGTGCACAGATGCTAGAGAGAGAAAGAATCCGGCGCAGTGAGGAAATAGTAAACAAGCAACGTAGCACCCCCTCCTCTCCCGCTGCCTCCTCCCCTGCACACATACTGATAAATTCACCTACGCCACTAAACCCCTCACAAGTGCTCCGAACTGAGCAGAGCCGAGCTCGCATTAATCGCCGGCAGTTACCGTACAGCACAGCCACGAACAGATGTTGGAACGTCTTGCTTGTATCATCATTCAAATTTATGTCCATGCTGTTGCTGTTACCACTGTTTTTAAAAACTGAATTTCAAACACTTTTTAGACACAAATACTACTACTATAATCTTCATACCAACCACGCAGTTGATGCTAGCACCTCAGAGTAAGACGGCTGTTGTCCTCAGTGTAAATTATCATTAAAGATTTTATCACTACTAGTTACTAGTGTCACCGCCCAATTCCTTATAAAAGCGTTATAAACCTTTACTACTACTACCGCTTTACTACCTGACAGTACATGCCAAATAAAGGTCTTTACCACTATTACATCATTTGTGCAATTTAAGTAAAATACATACCTTACTCTTACTTACTCATTCCTTTACGTTGTCACGTAAACTGTACGCGTAGTGAACCATGCAGAAGTAAGGTTATTTAAGGTGCATCTTGTTTTGTGGTGTTATCTACGTGTTTTAGCACGTGTCCGTATAAAACACTAAAACCATATGCAAATAATTTCTGAGGCGCAAAAAATCTGATCCGTAAGGAAACACACAAAAAAAATAAAATAAAGTAAGCTACGCCAAACCCTCTTGCCTCTGGTACTGCTGTTAGGTCAAAAGCGTGGTCGTATAATAACTGTATACACAATGCACCACCCATAGTCCGGTTTTGGTTTACGACCGCAGTTGTAGGCTACCACAGAATATTGACAACGTCAGACTTGCTTCTCAACTTACTTGCTTAATTGCTATAAATGGGCGGTTGCGACAAACAGATTGATTTAGTTCATCGTGATTTGAAGAGAACATTATGATGTGGCAAAAAATCATGGAAGACGACGAGATATCTGACATTGCTACTTTCATACCGTACTCTACCGTTTTCGTGCAATTATTATGACGTTTCATCCCTTACCAATATTTATTTGTGAATTAATTTCTGAAACAACAATATAAATGCACTACCATATAAAGTCAAATGTAACTAGCCCATTCTCGAACAGATAAGTCCAAGAGAACCCTGGATAAAACAAAACGTAAACATTAAAACATGGTCTCCGTTTCTTCTCATCCCTGCCACATGTCGTAATGTGTATTTGTTTTGGAGGGAACACAGGTCCTAGTATCTTACACAACTGACTATATCCATGTATATGGATATGCCTGCAACAACTGAAATAGCCAACTCTGCAACAAAGAATAAAACAATTTGACAGTAGAACTAGCTAATACGATAAGATAAAATCATTAGGAAATGATAGGTTATGAAATTGGGATGTAGCTGGCCACTCACCAAGGTGCGAGTCCAAAGACGGTGTTCACATCATTTGGATTGAAATCCACCCTCCTTGCGAATTAACATAGTGAAGTCTGTATTTTATGTCCCGTCAATTTTCGCAGATTCAAAACGTCAAAATCAACAAAACAGTCTCAATCCGAGAAAGCAATAAACTCCGATGTTTGCGGATATGGAAAAAAGAATAGAGCTATTAATGCGTATGGATTATGACAGCAAACGAGCTATTTTATACCATTTATAATAAAAAGGTAACCTATCATATTCATAAAGACAACTAGCTGGCTACCCCCACAACCTTGACATAGAATACGACCACCGTTAGACCTCGGGGTAGTGAAGGGTTCGGCCACGCACACATTCCAAAAAACGTCGTCGAAACAGAAAAATACAGATAGGCATTCCCTTAAAAAAGCAGGTCCGTAGACAACGTGAAATATGTTAAATATGGTTTTATCGTCACAAAAAAACAATTATTAAAACAAAAAATCAAGTCGTTATAATTGTCTTAAGGCGCAGATACAATATAACACGGTGTGCGCTCCTGTGCGCTCACTTGATAGCTAGCTGCAATTCATTGAGTGATTTGCCAGAATAGCAACCTAGCTATATCGTTGATGTTTATTTTGTATCGTTCGCGGCAAGCTCGCAGAGTACACTGTATCAATTTATCTTGCTAGCGTAGTTGGCTTGCTACGTAAGTTTACTATGTGAGTCTATGTGTGTCGGTCTATACCGATTCGTATATTAGCTAGCTAGGTGGTTAGCAAGTGGTACCGTGCGATTGCATTTTGTTATTTTATAGCTCGCTGCAACTGCTAGCTAGCTTGCTAGCTACAATATATTTATGTGTGGAATAGCTAATGTGTGTGCAGCTCACAAACAATTCGGTCACACAAAATATACTGTTAATTTTATAATAGCTGTTAACGGTTTCGGTTTTCTTGATGGTTTAAAATAGTAATAATAATAATGACGATAATAATAATAATAAAAATATAACAATATTAAAAACACGAAGTGACAACAAAATGGCGGCGACGTCGTTGAATCAACTGAGTTCCGAAATGGATCTCTCCTTGCTTTCTCTGTCTCCTTCTGCCTTTTTTTCTCTCGCAGCGGTCGGTGTCCTTGTATCTCCCCCTTCGCAAAACACCCTCTCTTGCTTTCTTTATCGGAGCCGAGCCGAGCTGAGTCGGGTCGGACTGGGCCTCATTCACAAAACCGGGCCTCCATGTCAGTTGAGCCCGTATCAATTCTGTCAGTAAAACACGGGCATTCTCACAGAAACACGGAGGGAGGGAGAGAGGGGGAGGAGGAGAGGCGAGGGAGGGAGGGAGGGAGAAGGGGAGATACAGTATGGGTCTTTTCTCGTTCGTTCCTTCCGTTTTACATTTACTTACTGTTTTTTATATTTATTATTCATGTTCTCCTATTGAATCACGTGCAGAGTACACATTCTGTTATTAAGGAATGAGCTATGTCTGCATCTCAACTGACAAAGAGAGAAGTTAATTGAACTCGCCTAATCTGTGATAAATTGATTTAGCTAATTGGCATCCCATCAATTGCACACTACGCAACTACGCACCTATTTAGGGTCATGTTTCTGTAAAAATGTAGTACGTTGGGAGCTGTGATTTGGGTCCTTAAAATATAGCCTACCAAGAAACCGCGTAATATTTGTGTTTTCATTGGTTGTTATACGGTGGGATCTACGTTTTCATTGGTGTACAGTGTAGTAGTGCCGGGAAATTCGTACAGTATGGAATGCTCAGCGCATGTGTTCCCATTTGAGGCGCAAAAATCTAATCCATAACAACACTTAATTTAATACATTTTCAGTTGATTATGTTACGATCAGTTAGAGTGAATGAGAACTGATAGGCAATGTATCACAAGCAGCTGGGTCATTCAACGCGGGTGTCTGCTATGAAGGAAGAGCATAATGTTCAATGCAGGAGATTATATTGGCACAGTTGTGTGGTCTACGATTTCCACAGAGCAGAGAAGCTCAAGACCTGTTTGATAGTATAAAGCATGAATATTTATTGTCATTATATATTTCCCATGAACATTCCCATCCAAAGTGATGTCAGTCTGCCATGTGTACATGAATATAAGATATAAGTGAATATAATGTTAAATCGTGACTGGGTTTTATTATTGTGATACACAGATATTGAGATAACCTGGATGTGACACATTTGGCAGTTTAGGGGATGATTCTATGGCCAGATCAATATTATTCATGATTTAGCTGTAATCCACATAACTGCTGTATTTTGTTTTTATCCATGGACCTCTCCTATTAAGCCAGTGTATAATATTTAGTTATGCATAAGTACTTAAAGAAAAGTAAGGAAAACGAAGGAAAAGTGTAAACTATTGTTATCAGTTATATAGGCTATTGTAGGATTGTCGGATAAATTGAGTTCTATGTCAACTGCCATTTTTCAATGTCAGGAATAATAAGAATGGTTTTATAATGATGGATAGTGCAAAACAACCCCTCATGGTATCAGTACAGGTGTTCTTTGTGGGGAGTGAGCTGTGTTTTAGTTCAGTCTGGGCAAGCAAGGTTGACCTCCTCCTCTACTCCTGGATTCCTCCTAAGATTTCTTCCTACTGGGGAGTTTTTTATTGCAATTTAAAAGTATTTTTTCTTCCCACTGTGGAGTTTTTTTTTTTTCCTTTTACCTCAATTGCTCACTTTTGGGGGATGCAGGCTTGGTTTTTTGCCCAATTGCCCATTCCATTTTCTCTGCAAAATGTCTTTGTGACAATGTCCCTGTAAAAAACACTGTACAAGTCAAATTTAATTGAATACCTTGCAATGAGCATACTTATATTAGTATGCCTTGGCAAGAGCTTAATTCCTCTGATACAGATATTATGTTTTCCACAACAGCGAATCATTTTAGTATTATTATCCTGTGGTTTGAGAATATATTATGCAGTTTGAGGACTGGATACTGGATAATATGGGACAATTGTTAAAAATTGACCAAGTTGCCAAGTATAAAAAACATGCCATAGATTATAAAGCAATACTATATGTAAAAAGTGTCATACAGAAATTATGTTTTGAGTCTCCTGGAGAATTGTATCCAGCTAAAACACAGTATCCAGAATCTAATCCTGGCCATCCCAGTGCTGCCTGCAGCACAAGACATTTGGCAATAGTGGCATCTGGGGAGGATGGTTTTTAGTTAGCAGAGTATACCCATGTCATTGCAAGAACAGGCGTCACTCCGCACCTGCAGCTTCATGCACCAGCAGGAGAGTGAGTCTACACCAGGGATCTGCTACCCAGGTCCTGGAGAGCCACAGACTCTGCTGGTTTTTGTTGTTACTCTGCACTTAATTAATCCATCAGAACTGTTGATTGCAGTTAACTCACTGCTTACTTGTGTCTGAGTTGGGTGCTGATTTTAAGATGAAAACAAAAACCGGCAGCGCTTGTGGCTCTCCGGGACCAGGGTTGCAGACCCCTGTGGCGATGGCACACTTCAGCATGATGGACCACACAGGCAAAAGAAGCAGATTCAGCAAAGGACGCCTATGCTGGTCTGTGCTCAACCAAATTTAGCAGGAGATTGTGAGGATGATTTAATGGTGGATGGGAAGGGTCTGGGCTTCCAAAAAGTCCAGGGAATAAATGACGTTCCCTCAACAGGTGGCAAGGACCCCCCATAAATTCCTATGATGAAATAGCATAATCAACAAGGAAGGGACACAATATTATTTGATAATATGAATTTTTTTATTATCATGGTTTGGAATTCCGAAATGAAGATACATTGTTTCCGATTCTGTAGTGTTTCGATAAGACAAGTCAAGATGCGGGATTTGAGGAAACAGCAAAGCTACAAATGTGAGGACCAATAAAAAGGCACGTCCTTACGCAGTTCCTAAACCAGTCAAACAAATACAGATCATATCCAGGGCTCACATTGGTCACATTCTCCCAGTGGGATTTACCAGCAGCACTGTGCGGTGGGTTGTGCTAACTGCATGTTGCTAACGCAGCTGTCTGACTTCAACGTCCTACCTCACGTTGCCCCAAACAAAAATGGCGACGTCCTTACTACAAATGCTGTGACAGACTGAACGAAGAAACTAGGTTATATCATTTGACATGTAATCTACTGGCTGGTTACGTCTTCTGATTGCCGTATTCACTCAGACCACACGTTTGGACAAGATTTAAGTTGGAGACTAGCGTCTGCGCATTTCCTTCACATCGTCTTAATTAACGGAACAGTTTTTGGTTAGTATGTCTTGGAGCTAGCTCGTTATTCTCACGTGTCGTAGAATGTCATAATTGATCAATAAGGACAGAAAGGCAATATGATTTGCTGAATAAGACTTGTTGTAGCTAACTAGCTACCTGTCTTGCTGTACATCCCTGTCTAAGGAAGTGTGTGACTATTATCTAGCTACATTATCTGCTTCTTGGTCAAGTTAGACTCACTAGCTAGGATAGCTAACGTTATTATCGCAGTAAACATTGCTATAGCTGGTAACGTGTAAGTTAAGTCATGGAATAATTCGGTCCACTGTAACGCAGTGTTCAGCATAGCTCGTTATTGAAAACTGATGTTGTACTAATAATTCCACTGACTAACTAGCTCGCCATTAATGTTTACTGTCATGTTCACTGTGTTCCAGATCATGGCTCTGCACCGGCTGTCTTTACGACTCCGACAGACTGTAAGTTCAAAGCAACTTCTCGCGTTTCACTGTTACCGTTTTCACTGTTACTGTTTTATGTGCCTTACATGGATCGTTAAAATAAGAGAGGAGCTACGTGGCTTGTTTGACAAATGACCGGGACACCAGGGTTAATGTCCCCACAAGTCTAACGCGTTTTGTAATGATTAGGGTTGCCTCTCCTTTACTAGTTGTGTTGCAGGTTTGACTCGCTTATATAGTTGAAAGGTTAGCGATCAGGTTGGACATAGCTATATGAATCCAAAATCTCTGTCCATTGTCATTTTCAAGAGAGAATGTGGGCCCTCTTGACCCAGTGACACATTTTCATTTCTAAAGCAATTACAGGAAAACCTCTTGCTGTATCTCTAGTCTTTTTTACTTGATATTCCTGTCATTACAATCCTTGCTCTATTTATCTGCAGATATTTACTCTGCCTTACCATTGTTTTTAATTTGGGAAGATTGATTTAAGTTATGTTTTGGCATAGAGCTGTGGCTGATATACCTGAAATTTGAATTCCTGTATCTGTCTCACCCCAATTAATATGAAACCAACAGGTGACTCAGACGCGTTCCCTTCATGGCAGTGGGTGGGGCCAGCAGCTGGGGTCAGCGGCAGTGGAACCAGAACCTCCGGTCAGAAGTGAACATGCATTCTTCAGAACCGCTGAGGGGGATCCAGTGAGTTCCAAGGAATTTAAAACTCATCAACTGTCACTCTAATTTGAAAACAACATTTTTAAACATTCTGTTTATGAAACCATTTGAAAAATGACTCATCAATTAACAGTGGAAACCAGACTGACAGTATTTAAGGCTGTGTTCTTGTCACTTCTGAATAGCCTGCATCTGCACAGTCTATGTCCAACATAAATTTCAGCTTGCAGCAGAAACATCTGCGTCAGTGTGTTTGGTGAACCGCTACCGATTTTGATTGGCTCACTACTATACAATTCTATCAAGTTTATAATGCTACTACACACAACATGAACACACTGTCAATGCTTCAAAGCAGTCACTGACATATTTTTAACAGTGCCACCTGTATATTTTACTCAAGAGGGTGATATGTGAACCTTCATAAGGTGTTCATCATTCATAATTGAATAGTAACAACATGGCCACTTTCATAATTGAACAATGGCAACGTCATCATCTAAAAGTGAGTGGTAACAGCATCACATTGCCATCATTGGGTGGTGCTAGAAGGATGACGTGTCCTATGTTTGCTTCACTGTGTCACTGCTCTGTCATTTAATCTCATCTGCTGCTCTGTGGATGGGTCTTCCTTCATGCACCCCCTGGAATGTCTGCAGTGTCTGTGTTGATACTGCATCCAGGAAGCGATGACCTTTGTTGTCAGTTCTGAGTTCATGGTTATCCCCACTCAGAATGGATAAACACGTGGATCCGTGTGACTGGAATGCTCATCATCCTTTCGGCTGCAGTCTGTGTCTCTGTCTGGTGCATTCTTTTTCCTCCCTCTCTTCTCTGTCCTTCGCCCATCATTTCTCCGCTTTTTTTTTGTGTTCAGGCTCATCATTCTGAGCACCATTTGGGTCAGCACTACACCCTTCCCCCAGCCACCATGCGGTCCCTGTTCCCCCATGGTCTGCCCCCTCGGTTCCAGCTGCAGGTAAGCGGGTTGGGGGACAGGGGGAAGGGGAGGGGTTAGAGGCTGTACGTGGGCGTGTCTCACCGGCACGCGCTTGTGTCCGTCAGACCTTCCCCTTCCTGCGTCTGTGTTCCAGGTGAAGACGTTCAACGAGTGCAGCGTGATGGTGCGCGAGCCGGCCGTGGAGATCATCTCGCACTTGAAGAGAGCGGACTACAGCAAGCCCGCCATCCGCTACCTACTCTGTATCCTCTGGTCTCTGCGCACGTCTGTACACACACACACACACACACACAGCACTGTCCTCAGTGCACCGATTCCACCTCCACATATTCTTAAATGCAGGGACCTTGCTAAGTAACCTATACAAGCAGCTGTAGATATGCGAGGCTCACATACAAGTGTTTGTTTACGTAGCTACTAAAGTAGTTTTCTGTGCTGAAGTAGTTGTCCTTTTAGTGCATCAATGTGTAATCTCTATATACATTCAGTTTTTTTTGTTTTAGTTTGTTTTTTAATCTAATATTGGGCTGTTTAGCCATGTTGACCTTGACTGCTTATGTAGATGGAGAAAGAGGCTCTGGAAAGACGATGTCGCTGTGTCATGCAATGCACTACTGCTACAATCAAGGCTGGATGATACTGCACATACCTGATGGTGAATACTGTCTTTAAGACTTTTACTGGTATACCTTTTGTCAATAATGGACTTGTAAGACCCCCAAACAAGCTATTTCAGCCGTGCACTATAGAGGACACTATCGCCCCTCCACACTGATGTCTCCATAACCCCTTTTCTAATGTGTGGTGTGTGTAGTGACTAGTGTGATCTAGAATCTGAACATGCGCATTCCAAAGAAAAAAGATCCAAAGGTAAAAAGAGACATATTTATTACTCTTTGTTCAAACACAGAATAGATCAGTGCTAGGCCAACACAGCAATGTAATATGTGGCTACAGTGTGTAGCTACAGTATGCTGCTACAGTATGAGGCTACAGTGTGAGCCTACAATATGCGGCGGAAAACCTTTTTGCTCCCTCGGCCTCACTTTCCGCTTCGTAGTACCTGGCTTCCAATATCAAGGTAACACACCCAGGTACCACATGCATCACCAGAAGCCAAAGGTAAGTATATTAAATGCATATAGGCACACAAAATAATAACTTTTTCATAATATGTAGACCACATAGTGCATCCTTAACCACCCAATATAAAATAAAATATTTCTAATAAAATAAATGCCAGTATTTTCTTATTAATGTTTTTGCATAAACATACATTTTCAGAAACGGCTCCAACAGTGTGTGCCGAATCCTTCCGGTCACCACTATTGGAATAAGACGTTTCTGTCTGTCCTCCATCTTGCTTCTCTTTCAGCTCACCTGTGGGTGAAGAACTGCAGTGAACTCCACCCTTCTGCCTTCCACTCCTCCCGGTATGACCAGCCAATCCAGGCCGTCCAATGGCTGAGGAACTTCCGGGTCACAAACGAGCATTTCCTGTCCAAGGTATTCATGTATGGATGGATGATATACTGATGGAAATGGATGGAGAGCTTCATGGATGGATGGATGGATGCATGAAAGGCTGATGGAAATGCATGGAGAGCTTGATTGATGGATGGATGGATGGATGGATGACAGGCTGATGGAAATGGATGGAGAGCTTGATGGATGGATGGATGGATGCATGCATGCATGGACGGGCTTTCGTGTTGGTTGATGAATCATTGTGAAATTGCCCAGATAAAGACGACCAGGCGCTACATGTGGACTAAGAGGGAGAGCACTGAGGAGGGACAGCCACTGAAGGAGATAGTAGAGCATGTGAGTCTTTCTCTCTCCTCTCTGTTGCTCCTCCTTCCATTACCATCTCACTTACTCCGCTGTATTACTCTGATTTGGATGCTGCCTCTTCTCAGCCCCTTCCCCAGACGCTTATTTACTGTTTTTTTATGATCTACAAATATGAGGAAAATGTATTGCCTTTAACCCAGAGGTGCACAACTGAAGCTCTTGGAGGGCTGTTGCATGCCCTGGTTTTTATTTCAACCAAATAGTCTGGCTCGGTTTTCTGAACAGCTGCATGCAACGGCTCTGGATCGCTCCAATGTCAGACTGCAGCAAAATGTTTTCACCAAGGACGTGTGCAGTCTGCAGCTGTAGCTTATGATTTGATCAAAAATGTCACATCTAATAAATGACTGGGCTACCCGAATAAGAACAGAAGTTGGCTTGGAATCCTGAAAACAGTTCAGCAGTCCTTGCGCACCCTTGATTTCACCCTTACCCTTCCTTTTTATTCCACGTACTCTACTTCTCTGTGCTTCATTCCCTTTGAAGAGTGGGTTCTTTGGAATGCTTTGTCAGTGTTCTAGAAGTCTGTTACCAGTGGTGATTGTTACATCAGCATTAGAATGTTCAGTTAAGAACATCCTAATCACATATTTGTGATCTTACACCTCGGAAGGGTTAACACACCGCAGTGTCCAGTTGAGTGCGTGCTGCATGAATGGTGGCCAATCTTGTGCCGTCCTGTCAGCGATCGTGTTGCACTCAGAGCTGTTCTCCCCTGTGCAGGGCTTGTCCCGGGTGAAGAGCAGCTGTGACGTGGTGGGGGCACTGCTGAGGGAGCTACGGCTGCAGGCGGGGGGGCCGGAGGTGGGGGGGGGCGGAGGAGGAGGGGCGGAAGCGCTTTCGGGTGGCGGTGGCCGTGGACGGGACGAACGCACTCTGGGGGAGGACTACCCTGAAGAAGGAGGACAAAACTATGGTGACCCCTTTCATTCCCCCCCGCTCTTTGTTTCATGATCCATCAGTGTGTAGGAGTACTCCTCTTTTTTTTACCTTCTGCTCTCCCTCTCGCTCCCTAACAGATTGCTCCTGAGGAGCTGACTCTGGTTCACAACCTGAGGAAAATGCTGAGGAATGACTGGGTGAGAATGGGCGTGTTTTAAATCCACGGAATCAGCTGAATATTTAAATACTCCTTGCAAAACATCAGGAACTTAGTGTCAGCTCTTATCCTTGCGTTAGAAACGTTTAAAAACCATCAAAAGTCCATACGTTTAAAGAGTAATCCTGTTCTGCACGGACCCCCCATCAGTTTTTGCAGTTATGCATTTTGGAATTTGGAACTTCTTTTAATATTTGGAGGTATTTGACATTATTGTATGTGGTACTTGGCATATGGGCGGGTTGTGTAAAAATGACAGATGCTTTTTCTCGTTTCTCCGATGTTCTTCCCTGCAGTGTGGGGGTGCCATTATCACCGCACTGTCCCAGACAGGCTCTCTGTTCAAACCCACCTCTGCCTACCTGCCCCAGGAGCTGCTCGGAGAGGTCAGGCTCATTCCCGTAAAACTACTGACTCGCAGTACCGTTTAGAATTAACATTGATTTCAAATGTTATTTTGCTTTCGCCTAAATTTTGCCTCGTGTTTCTGGCAGTTGCACCTGCTCCTTTCCTACTTTTTGAAAGTGAGGCCAAAGAGAGAGAAAATTGAATCGGACATAAATTAAACACTGTGTGTGTCTGGAATGGAATTTCCTTCTTATGTAGCGCAAGGACACACACTTTGTAGATGGAGATTTAAAATTTAGCCGCATAGGTACTCAGTGGCATTTACAGCGAGGATCAGGCAAGCTGCTTCATTACATTTCAACGCTAATAGTAATTCAGCTGAATGGAGTGAACTTCTTTCTGTTTTTTTTTTGCCAACCACAGTGCTGTGATGTCACTCATTTCCTGTGTCCCATCTTTTGTCAGGAGGGCTTTGTCAGCTTGGAACCCTTTCTGCCCGTTCCAGTGCCGGTGTACGGTGAGAAGGAGTTTGAGAGCTGCTATCAGTACTACATTGACCGCAACTGGTTGCAGCATCCGCAAAGTGAGCTCCTTTGCACGTGAGCGTGGCATTTTACACGTTGCTGGTTCACAAAAGAGCCTTGCTTACCCCTTTGTGCATTGCCATCTGCAGGCCGCACCGAAGAGGGAAAGAAGGAGATTATCTTCCTCAGCAACAGGAACCCTGCTGTGCTGGAGAGACTGTGTGCATCGCTCTGAAGGCAAAATTACACGCGCGTCTTCCCAAGCTGTTTTACTTAACCCACATACATATTGTGTTACACTTTGTTCTATGAAGTGCTCCATGGAATGTTTTTGATAATAAAATGCTGTTAAAGACACGACTGAAGTACTGTCTTCACCCTGTAGCACCATTTGTTCCGATATGGGAGGAATATTCTCTCCAGAATTTTGTTTGATTTGGAAATGTTGGGGGGGGGGGGGGGGGATCCAGTCATTCAAACAAATGACTAGAATGATTAACTGAACAATCGGCGCTGCTTAAGTCAATTATGTGCAGTATGGCTTGGCATTGCACATTGTAAAATGATGTGATACAAATGACTGGGTTGCCATAATGAGACTAGGATATACTGTATATTCACTTAATCGCATTCTGGGTGAAAGTATATTGGTGGCAATATTGCATAATGATTATTTACAAAACCAGTCATAGGTTTGATTCCCAAGTGGGGCACTGTTATTGTACCCTTGACTAAGGATAGTGATAGAATAGGTTGTTATGTTCACCATTTAGTATTTTAAGGCATGTTTTTGAGCATACAACAATATTCGATGTGAATTTTTAGCACAAATTGCGTTTTGAAAGCGGTTTCCGACTGTAAAGTCGCAAAATATACTAATCAAGAGCAATGGCAACGGGGAATGTGCTTCACTGCCGACATCCAGCGGAAGATTTATATAATTGCATCCTGAAGAAAAAAACATAATATCACATGACGAGGATGACATCACCACGCCCCCTCCAGTATAGCAGGTGTCATATGATCGCTGACTTAGCCCAAACACGCCGCGAAACCCGGATATTGGAGCGATGTTATTTGATACTAGCTTGTTGCGGACATGCGTTTAATAGAGCTTGTTTTCCGAACGTAAATGAAAATAGGAAAATATTTCTGAAACGCAAGGTATGTCGAAATTTACAACAAAGTGCATCCGCTAAATTGTTTTGGTATTCGTCGTGTGCAAACCTTTTTCACATTAGTCCCTGAAGAAATGTGCTACTCAGTGCCTAAGTTGATAAAAATGCGCTGCTATTCGGAATGAATATGTCAGTGTCTATGTGCATAGCAACATTCTTATTCAAAGCAGCACCCTTTCTCTGTCTCTCTGCAGACATTATGACGCAGCCACGCTTAGTCCTCTTCGTTATGCTCGCGGTAGCGAGTACACCTTCCAGAGGTCAGTCTGTCAGTCAAAGCAGTCCGTTTCAGTTCGTGCGCACTGCTTTGATAATATTCGTGTGCGTGACCAAGTGCTATGGTTTTTGTTCTTCTCCGTCTGTCTACTGTGCGCAGTTTCACTAATGTAAGAGATGCCTCATACATCACTGTTTCCATGCGCTCTCAAATAGTATACCAGTCTTCGTCCTTATGCATTTATTTGCTGTCTCATCATGTTGTGTGCGGTACAGGCAACAATGAATGCGTGGCTCGGAACTTCGGCCGTGACTCCGTGGTGTGCGAATGTAACGCCACTCACTGTGATAGTCCCGGCTCCATCCAGCTGCAACCACCGGGGCAGTATCTGTCATTCCTCACCACCCAGACGGGCAAGCGAATGGAGAGGAGCCAGGGCCAGGTTCAGAACAGCAGCACTGGGGCTGGTGAGCGGGGCTGCTCTTGAACTGGGCTTTTATTGTGTGATTATATTTGCAGGGCTGTCAATCTGATATTACAGCTGTGCAAGTATATTATACATATTTTGTATTACAAACACATCTAGTGGTATACATTGAACACTTCAAATTAAATAAAGCCTTCTTAAGGAAGTCGCAACATGACAGGGATGATTTGTCCAAATTAAATAACCTTGATTATTAAATTGACATCCTATATTAAGGATGCTGTGTAGAATTTTGTCTTTCAGTTCTGGCAATAAGGGAAAAAATATGATAATTTAGTTGTTTTTTTCCTTCTCATTATTCACAGCAGCCTGTCATTCTACTTATGCTGGATGAATGTTGGGGAGCGGTCCCAGGCAGTTATTACTCTTCATGTAGATGTTTCTGGATGGTTCATAGAGTGTGTGTCTCGTCTTTCTTTTCTGTTCTTTTAGCTCTTAGGCTCAGTATAGTTTTCGTTCAGAAGTACCAGAGGATTAAGGGCTTTGGGGGTGCTATGACAGATTCAGCGGCCATGAACATCCTGACGCTATCCCCAGGAGCTCAGGACAAGCTTCTGAGGCAGTACTTCTCCGTGGAAGGTGAGGGGACAGGGAGCGGGAGGGGGTGATGGGAGTCTGTGTGTATTGGGGTCAACTTTTGGGTCAAACCTCATAGTGACTTGAGTGGATTTCACAGTCCAGAGAAATTGTGTCACTGTTACCTGCAGTATTACAGGTCTGTACAACATGTATGATACAACCTCAACTGCAATAACTCACGGATGCAGAAGCTAGACAAAAAGTCTTTTTATTGTTGAATATGATTTTGTTATATGGCACACCAATCCAATTTTTCCTCCAAAAATAGTTTCACACCTGACTTGTGAAGGAAATTTTCTTTATGTGAATTCAGCATTAAAGAGGAGTGCTAACCTTAATCAGATACTGCCATACGGTTTACAACTCTAAAAATGTGACCTTTGAATGGCAAACAGCCTTTTCTCTCTCACTCAGGTATAGAGTACAGTGTGGTGCGTGTGCCCATGGCTAGCTGCGACTTCTCCACTCGTCAGTACACCTATGCTGACACGCCTGGAGATTACCAGCTGGACAAGTTCACCCTGGCCCCTGAAGACATACACATGAAGGTGGGTTCAGGACTGAAAAGGCCATGCTGGCCATGTTAAAGGATCTCAGCTTGTTTTCACAGTACAAGCATAAAAAAACAACTTTTCCCCATTCTACTAGAACTTACAACATTTATAAAATTTTACACTTAAACCAGCAGTGATGACACACGGCACATTTGGCCTCTTGCTGCTCATGCCCATTTCCAGCCTGATCTCACTCTCTGCCCCTCTGCTCGTCAAATATAGCTATGATTTTCCGGTGATATTATCATATTCCTACCTCTTGATTTCTCCTCGCCGTTTCTCACTGTCTCTCTCTCTGTTTCTGGTCTCCCTACCCATAACCCCCCTCTCAGATCCCTCTGATCCAGCGCGCACAAGCCCTCTCCCCAAGGCCCCTGTCCCTGCTGGCCAGTGCCTGGAGCGCCCCCGCCTGGATGAAGACCAACGGTGCACTCATTGGCAAGGGCACCCTGAAGGGTCAACCAGGAGGCAAGGAGTACAAGACCTGGGCTAAATACTATGTCAGGTAAACTGTGAGAACCCAACTCTACTGTGCTGCTCTATTCATATTGACTCAAACCCTATTCAGAACACAGGACACAGCTCTGCATTCCAGACCAGGGTGGACTATATTACCTTATTATACAATGCCATTTCCTCACTCTTAGATTCTTGGACGAGTACAGGAAGTACAACCTGACCTTTTGGGCTATGACGACAGGGAACGAGCCGACGGCTGGGCAGTTAACCAATTACAGCTTCCAGGCGCTGGGCTTTACCCCAGAGACGCAACGGGATTGGGTGTCCATGGATTTAGGACCCGCCCTCACCCAATCCCAGCACAAGCGCACTCAACTGCTTATTCTTGACGACCAGAGGCTGCTGCTGCCGCACTGGGCGAAAGTGGTGAGTGGGAGGAAGGGAGGAAGAGAGGTGGGGAGTGAGAGACCGATAAACTGGCCTGAAAAATGTTGAGAGAGAGAGAGAGAGAGTGCATGGAAGTGGAGAGAGAGAACTGCACTCCCTCTTCTGGCTGTGGACTGACTGGTTTTCCCCTCTTAGGTGCTGAGTGATGTCCACGCTGCCCGCTACATCCACGGCATCGCGGTTCACTGGTACATGGACCACATCACCCCGGCCAAGTTGTCCCTGTCCACCACGCACCACCTCTACCCAGAATACTACCTCTTTGGCACCGAGGCGTGTGCGGGCTGGAAGCCCTACGACAGGGGGGTGCGGCTGGGCAGCTGGGACAGGGCTGAGGATTACGCCCATGACATCATCGAGGTCAGCGCCACTCCACGCCAACGTCAGCCTTGTTAGTCCGTGCAAGCCGGAGGAAACTAGGGTCTCAGAAAGATGAGGGTCCTTACAGGAAGCTCAAGCTTGATTACATTGTCTATTTTTTTTAATATATATTTTTTGGGCTTTTTCAGCTTTATTTTGATAAAACAGTGTAGAGAGACAGGAAGAATTAGGAGGAGAGAGAGGGAGAGATGTGCGACAAAGTTTGGCGGTTGGGTTCGAACCGCCGACGTTGAGCATGTGGATAGCGCTCCATGGGCTGCGCCGCTAGAGGCCCCTACATTGTCTATTGTCACCCATTTCAGTAAGCTTTTAGATGCTTTAGGTGCTGTCAACTCACCTTGTGAACCAGGGGTGACTCCTTAAGACCTGTGGAACTGGTGATTTATATTCATCCGAATGATGGGCAATAGTTTCACACAGAACTCTTACACAGAACCTTAGTACAGTTATAAGAAACAATGGCCTGCATTCATTATACACAAAGAGTCCATTATTCTACTAAAAAATATGAAGCAATTATAAATGGGCTTAAGCAAATATGTCATTTGTCTCTCCGTATTATGCCCTGAGGGAGATGCAAGCTATAACCTGTGTGTTCTCACGCCTGTGCATTCCTGCCAAAACGAAGGCAGTGCCAGACTCCCGGAGTGTGGAACATTCTTATGCGAGGCGGAACGGCCCCGGTACGTTTGGCGTGCGCACTAGAACCGGTTCCACGCCACAGAACCTCTGCTTTGCCTCCAGGACCTTAACCACTACGTGGCGGGCTGGACCGACTGGAACTTGGCCCTGGACCTGGGCGGGGGGCCGAACTGGGTGAAGAACTTCGTGGACAGCCCGATCATCGTGGACGGGACCCGGGACGTGTTCTACAAGCAGCCGACCTTCTACAGCATGGCCCACTTCAGGTGAGGGGCCGTCTGGGGCGGGGCTGTCCGGCTGTGCCGCATGTGATTGGTCGCCTTGAATTACCTGGCCAATCCCTCCGTAACTTTATTGCGCACGCTATTACCGGCCGACCAAATGTTATGCCTAACTTGCCAGGGCAAATTATAGTCTGTGGTCATGTTGCTTTTCTGCATAGTCACTTTTGGTGTTGTTTGCGTGACTTGGAGGTCTGACCCGTTACTAATGACGCATTACTACTCTCCTTCAGTAAATTTCTGAGGGAGGGGTCCCAGCGTGTGGGCGTGTCCTACAGCGTGGACTCTGATTTAGAGACCACTGCCTTCCACAGGCCAGATGGATCCAGAGTGCTGATTGTCCTTAACAGGTGAGAGAGAAAGCAGGTTTAAGCACTGCCACGGCCATATTTGAATGTTCCGTAATTCAAGTGTACGTGTTAAGAGGTTGTGAGTGTAAACGGCTGTGTGTAAATGTGTTGCAGGTCTGGTAAGGCCGTGCAGTTTGAGGTGTGGGACTCGACTGTGGGCTACATTCCCTCCGTCTCTCCGGCACACTCCATTCTCACACTCATCTGGGCTGCGCCCTAGCACACATTTCTACCATCACACACACACTCGCATACACACTCACGTACACACACACACACACGTACACGCACGCACGCAAGCACGCACACACACATGAACATGCACATACACACACGTGCACGTGTCAACCATCATTCACCCCTGGAACTGACTGAAAGATGACCACCCAATGGCTGAACCTCTAATGAGCAATACCTGCAGCATTAATAAAATGGCTTGATTCCAGTGGCCTTGCCACCGATGCCTTGCACTGAAATCGATTTCAGTCTCCCAGCATGCTCTTTGATTCACTGTTGAAATATTGATGAGCAGGCTTGTGTGACATTTCATTTAATGTGATGTAATGAAGTTATGTAAATAATGTATAATTTTCTAAAAGCGTTTGACCTCATGCAAATTTCAATAAATTATATAATACTAGCAAAATGCCCATTCATTATTTGTAATTCTGTCATGTGCATGCTCTTACAGTGAGTGGACCAGTCATTACAAGAGTAGGCTGAAGCCTATGGCTTAGTTCAGTTGAGGGCTGTGACTAGCTTGCTATGAGCAGGAGCCAGGAACAGCAGGACACAACTGACTGAATTCCACATGGCTAGGGTTAGTCACATGACTTCCTGCTGCGTGAGCTCCAGGTGCTCAGCCAGGCCCTGCCAGCTCTATTTCAGTACCCTGGCTGCGCTCAGTACATGCGGATATACAGCTTGTGCACGTTCTGCAGCGCTGTCCCAGGTGAGCTGCTGATTGGTCGCCCGCAGATTCAGGTCGGTGATCTAGCCTCAGCGCCGGTGAAATTAACGCAGGGCTGCCAGGCTTGTGCTGTGATTAACAACATGGCTGTTGGCTCCTCGGCGAGGGTAGTGGAGGAGTGCACGTGCCTCTGAAGCAATGCTCCCTGTGTGGGTGGTGAGGCAGCGCTGTGTCTGCATAGCACAAGTAAAAATGGAAAACAAAATGAATAAAAACCTTATCAATATCAGTTAATTGGCAGTTTTGGTCCAGACCGAGTCTGAAACATTCTGCCCAGGGGTGCAGTAGCAGAATAACAAGAGCGCACTGCAGCCCTGATTCTGGGCTTAACGGCCCATTCTGTGGGGCGTGGCGCACGCAGCGTGCACGCTGGAGGTCTCAGCGTTTTAGGACGGACCCGATGCCTGTGGGCTCGGTCCTGGGAATGCTACTCCTGAGCGCTGAGGCGTGGCGCCTTAGCTCGGTTTCCCCAGCTAAAACCCAGCTGTCTGGCGCTAGCTCTCTGGCGCTAGCCGCCCTTCAGATTTGTGTGGCCTGTAGTGTGGGAGGCGGCTGAGTGGATGGTAGGGCTTGATAATGAGCTTCAGCTGCAGCTCTCTTTAAAGGGGTGCAGGTGCTATGGCAGCGACTCTAAATTTGGGGAGAGATCATGCGGGGGAGAAAAGCTCTTAAAAAGAAAAAATCCAGCTGTATAAATGGGCTACAGAAAGCATGTGCACTTCTTAAAAGGCTGTTCATTGCTGTACATGCTGCTTTGGAGTCGCCTGAAGAGCACGTTAACCCACAAACCCTTTGATGCAACGACAGCACTTAAGACGGCAGGTTGTGAGAAACTTCTGTAAGTTTCCATAAATATCCTTCATTGCACACAAAAGCAGCCTTGGCCAATTGAAATCAAACTAAAACTGAATTAATGGAAAAAGTCTCCTGAAAGTGAACTATCCCCCTTAAGCACAAGTATTCCTAAGGAGCACATCTGTGCTTTCTTGTTATTACTGTCAGCTGGAAACACAACTCAGGCCATCTTGTCAATAAGGCAATCTAATTTGAAGTGGGCCCGTATGAACTCCTCCTCGCCCGCTCCTGTAGGGCTGAGGGTTGGCCTGCGTGTGGCTGTCCCGTAGTGCCACGACAGCAGTGTAAATGTCACCAGTGTCCTCTCCCATGGAGCATCCAACACGGTCACAGTTTGTCAGCGTGTGATTCAGACTTGGTTGGTGTAACGACAGCCTCGTTTTGATAATTTATTAACACGTCCCGTACTGAAAACAGGTCCCCGGCAGACCGCCATCTCCTTTGTCCTTATGTAATTTAACTGCATATTTTCACTATACATCAATATAAGCGCTTATATTTTTATCCACCGAACGTGAATTCAAATTGAAAAGCTCCTTTAGCAATGGTGCATGGAACATACTTTAATATTTAGTTACTTTTCTATTTTAGGTACCTCTAATACTGTACCTACATCCAGCAGGAAGACATCAGACGTAATGAAGAATGTACTTTTTTTATTTTCAGATTTTGTTTCCCTGAAGAATTCATTCACAGTGTGATCAATGTGTTACGGATTTTTATTTTTTTTATTAATACATTGTCATACACATTTTATCATATATATAATATATATACTTCTGTAATATTTAGGGATCCACCATTTATCATCATCAATACATTTGCTCGCTTAGTTTTTTTTTTGTTTTTGTTTTTTTAAACCAGAAGTTTGTCGAACTAAAATTATTTACATTAAAAAAATAGAGCGATAGAAATGAGAAACAAAAGAAAAATCTGTCAATCGGAGAAATGAATGGCTGGAGATCTGTGGTTGTAATATGTACACCGGCGAGAGAGCGGCTGAAGGGGGATGGAGACGGTGTGAGTGCATTCTCAAAGGGACAGGGAGAGCCACTGTGGGGTCAGGAGGCTACAGTGCGGTGGACCACAGGCGGATGGATACTGCTCAGACTGGATACAGGTGACGGACTCAGGGAGAGCTCAGCCAGACATGGTTCTGGAGACAGGTGAAGTTAGTGGGAGTTATTGCCAGGCAGCTGCACTGAGTATATATACGTTAGAGCGAGGGGTCGCCTCACCCGAAAAAAGGGCTGGTGTGGACGCAGGCTGTGTGTTTGCAGCCAGCGCCAAAACACCCGATTCGACTGATCACGAGCACAATGGTTTCATTGGCTGGACGCTGGGCTACAGCACAAGCCTGCAGCCACACCAGCCCTTCTTGGGTAAGGTCAGGCACCCCTGCATTGGAGCATACTGCAGGGTTCTGGAAGGAGACAGGACAGACAGTGAGACGGGTTCAGTAACCGATTCAGTAACTGGATGTGGGCGTGGCGACGGGAGGGGATTCATTAAGAATGTCCTACTGGAGCGGATGCAGTCAGCTGAGGTGGGAGGAGCCTTTCAAAGTACTGGCTTCCTCCAATACTCCACGGCAGGACAAGGGGGGGGGGGGGCGACTGAGAGAACGTGAAAAAACCACAACAGATAGGTGGAGAAGAGAGGGATGGACAGAGATGGACATTAATCTCACAGCAGTCCTATGGACACGACCGGAAAGAGAGAGAAGAGAAGACAAGGATAGAGAATTAAAGGATGCAGGTCTTAAATAAATGTAATGTAATGTAATGTCTTTCATGTGCAGTGACCGTCAGACATACAGAAAGGGAGTAAGACTGAGGTAAGAGCTTAATCTCGCAAAAAAGGCCAATCTCTGCGTGTGGGGGGAGAAGGAGAGAGAAAGATGGAGGGATGAGGCTGAGATTAAAGCTCCCAGAGGGCTCATCTTTCTTACGAACGAGTGAGGGGGAGGTGAGGGGAGATGAACGCATGAGGCGAAGGTCTCGTGCGCTCATGCCTCCTGCGGCTCAGGGTGAGGGAGCGGGACGGGGGGTGACAGGGTGACTCTCAGAAGGACCATCTCTCCTGTGTGCGGGGGTCCGTGTTGAGGGAGTGGGGCTCCGGGGACTGCTGGGTGCTGCTGTCCTCCCCGTTCAGGCTCTTTCTGCACACCGGACACGTGTCGTGCTGAGGAAGGGGGAGGGGAAAGGTGACATCATCCGCCGCACGTCTGCAACCCCCTGCCTGCCCCCCCCGCTAGTCTCTGCACATGGCATATACACAGATTCACTCTTCCTTTAAAAAAAATAAAAAAATCTAATCACCTTACCCATTCTTCTCACTGTCTCTCCTTCATTGCCTGCTCTCTTATCAGCCATAAGCGCTTTTCTAATTCTGCACCTCCACCTGTGCCCTGCTTTCTCTCCCCTCATCATCCAGCACTATTCATAGCCTGTCCTCCTCCCTCCTCCTCCTCCTCCTTCCTCCTCCTCCCTCTCTCTAACTGCACGCCCTCTCCCCCCGCCTCTCTCACCAGTTCCAGCCAGGGCACTATGCAGTCGCTGTGGAAGAAGTGGTTGCAGGGGAGCTGCCTGACGGGCTCGCCCACTGAGTAGTCTTCCTTGCACACCGGGCACTCCAAACTAGAGTCTGAGAGAGCAGCGGGGGACAAGAAGAGGAAAGAAGGGGGTCACACAGGAGCCCGTGAGGATGAAGCTAGACCAGGACAGACCGGGTTTGAATCCTAACGTATACTGGCAGCAGGCTGGGCACTGCCGTACGCTTCAGCAAGGTGCTTAACCTGAATCACTTCAGTACATATACAGCCGTGTAAATGCATAGTATGTAAAACATGCAAGCTGTGTAACTCGCTCTGGAAGGAAGTAGTCTAAAGAGAGCACCAAATACAAATCATGAACTCCTCTTGAACCCTCTACCCGAGCACAGTATTCGAGGGAAATCCCAGTGCTTAAGTCATCAGTTTCACTTTGTATTGTACTGCAGGGAACAGCAAATCTCTTTCACATAATCCAAGAGTGGAAAATTACGTCCAAGTCTGCGAACGGATTACTGCACACCACCTTAATGTGAGGGCAGTAATGTAAAAAAAATTAATAAATAAATCAATGTGTACTAGTAAGCCTATTGAGGGAGGGGGGGGGGGGGGGGCTACTGACCAGCTTGTTCCTGAGAGACGATGACCGTGGGGAGGGAGGAGATTTTCTCTTTCTCTGCTGGAGGGGGACCCGTGTTCTCGAACTGACCCAACAACTGGAGAAGCCGCACCAAGAACGAGGGAAGAGAGACAAGAGGAGGTTAACGTCTCCTTGGAGGAGCCCAGTTCTGCCGAGACCAGCGCTCTGTGATGTCACTAACCTGTGTGATGACGGCGTCTAGTCCTCCCTGACCCCAGGCGTAGTCCCCAGGGTTTGAGTGTAGCATACCCGTCCTGAGAGAGACAGGGGGGGGGGGGGGAGAGAGAGAAAGAGAGAGAGAGACATGATGGGTGTCAATAGGAATTAGAATACATTTCCACAGCCATAAAGACAGTCGTTCAATCAATCATAAAAGGGTTTTTTGAATCCCGTATTTCTTTTTATCTCAGGAATTTACCATGATAGCGGAGGAGAGCCAGGAACGCCAGAGTTGGCAAACAGACCAGCCAAAAACTGCTGTACTATCCTGCAGAAAAAGTGGGAGTGTCAGTGGAAAGACAGCAGACAGGGGGAGGCAGTGAAAGAAAAGCTCTGTTCAGTGAAATATGACCATATAAGCCAAATGCAGTGAACTTGCCAAAAAAATAAACAAAACATTTCATTTTTTAATCTGAATTTTCAAATTCTAATTTCCAAAAATGTATAGTAGTTGAGTTGTGACTAATTTTCGGGTATATATAAAGTATAACTATGGCATCTCTCATAGCGAGGAATATACAAGAAAGCATTTGAGCCACCTACTAAACTAGAACCTTTCCAGCTCAAGACCAGGACTAATCTGTACTTGCCATAGGGAAGAACGGAAAAAACCACAAGGAGAAATCCAGCAGCCGTGTGGAGGCCAGAGAGAGAAGATACTAGAGGAAGAGAGGAGGAGGAGGAGGAGGAGGAGGAGGAAGACTCACCCTTCCACGGCCGGTGAGCGGTCGGGCCTACTGCTGCCCCGGGACCGGTACCTCCTCTGACTGTGCAGGCGAGGGGGGCGTCCGGGCCCCCAGTGCTCGCTGCCTCCCAGCGACGTCCCCAGGGGCCCGCCCAAGCCCCCGATGGGACCGCCTCCAAGGCCGCCCAGGCCGCCCAGGCTGCCCAGACCGCCCAGACCGCGCGAATCCAGGCCGGAGGGGTCGGAGTCTACCGTGAACGGCCGCTCCACAAACAGCAGGTGCCAGAGCTGAGGGACAGAAGGAGAAGACGGCTCAGCGCTGAAGAAAAACTCCCCACTCCTCCCCATTTCCTGGCTGTCTTAACAGTTGAGAAGAATAGAGGAAGACAGGGGACAGTGCAAAAGTGGAAGTGCATACAAGCTGGCAACCAATGCCACATAATTCAGTCCACAGTAGGTGTCTTTTCACATTCCTCCAAACGCAACAATACAGATGTGATATGTGGCCACTGTGTATCAATCAACAAGGCTCCGTTAACACTTTGCTGCTTGCCAAAATATTGCAAAACCATTAAAAACTGGGGGAAGTTGAATCCTAGCAAGATTTTGAGAACGGGACTTAGCCATCATTCCCATCAAAGTGATGTCAGAAAATCTGTGAGAAATTTCAATGGAAGCAGGTGCAATGTTTGGCGGGGTCAGACTGGAAGACAAGATGGGGGTGGGGTCATACCTCTGCAAACTGTGTGGCCGTGTCATCGCTGATCCCATTAGCACCACCCTCCAGCAGACTGAGACAAACCGTTCACAGGAAATGCATCAATTTATTTTGCCACAATGAACATTATGATGATGATTGTAGTAAAGGTAAACAAGGGGCAGAGAGCTTAAAGGTCATGCAGGGATCACAAACAGAAGCAGCACTTCTGATCTCACCTGGAGTCTTCTGTCACTTCCTCTATGAACCCTGAGTCACATCTGGGACATATATACTCCTGGAAGCACAGACCACGCAACAAGTTCAGTCCACAGCTTGACACTGCACTGAAAATGAACGTTTCAGTCACAGTTAAATTTACAGATGAAATGAAGGCAGTGGATAACCACACACTAGCATTACATTTTTATATGCTTCCAAAATCCCACGTTCCTGACAGCCTGTCAGGCAAATAGCCAAATCATTAGCATCAGACCTGTACGCTTCCTAAAATTCTCACTTTACTGCTCACTTCCTCTAAGTGTGCCAGCTCTGAGCTCACACTCTAAACACCACACTGCGAGTATCGGCATCAGTGCTTCACCGAGATGCAAGTCATGGCATCTCAAAAAAAAAGAGGAGATAAATACTTTTAAATGAAAGCCCTGTCTGTGCGTGCAACATTTGGCTAAATGCACCTTGTGTTTCTTACCGTTCTATATTAGGAGCCTGCACGTTCCAAACAAACCGAAAGGGTAGAAAAGAAGAAAGGAAGTGCAAAGCATGAGGGAGGTATATTCCATAATATAAAATCCATAAGACACCCACTTAAACCTGATGCCGGTTATCATTGCTTTTCAAACACGGAGAATAGGCCTACATTCCTACACTTGGGTCTTGAGTTTGAGTCACACAGATATTTGTAGACGCAATGGCATTTGCTGACTGAGGGACACAAAACTTTGACACTGACACTCACCAGAATACAATTTTGAGCCGATACAAAATGTGAACATACTATAAATAGAAGGTTACAAACTTTCACATTATCTTACGAAAAGGACTGAGTTAATCACACCAATTGCTTCACTGTATGCAATGGAATACGTGACAACAAAACGATTTTACAAAGCCCATAACTTGAATTCAAACCTGGACTACTAGACCACTGAACAGCCTAAAACAGAGGTTTAGTTAAACCATTTTAAGGTCGTCATCTACGTATTTAGCTTAATCTAGAATCTGACTACTCAGTGGTGGTAGTTGCATTTCACTTTCAGTTTCTGACAAAACATTAATCTACCACACTCGCCCAATCGAGCTGGTGTCCTCATATGAATGTCAAATACGCAGCGAGTCAAATACTCAGCTACAACAGCAATCCCGATAAGTTCAGAAACACATAAATAAGTAAATAAGACTTCAACATACTGGAGCCCCGCAGTCGAATTCCCATTTCGACGAGGAGAACACAGATCAGGTCATTTTAAAGCTTCAACACTTAGCATGTAGACAACCGATTTACATTAACTATAAACGTAGGTTGTCTTTTAACTGAATAAAAGAAAAACCAAAACACAGCTTCAGTGTTCAAGTCGAAGGCCTCTGGCTAGCCCCTACACAGACGCGCCTGCCGTTGTATCGGGCTCGATTTGGCAACGTTGGGCAAAGAGGAAACAGTTGTGCTCTGACGGAGAGGTAGGAGACCGAGTGGCCCGACACACTCACCGGGAGTTTGGGGTTGACTTCACCTTTACAACAGTGACAGAAGAACCGATGCTGTGGAACCGCCGCAGCCTCCGCCATCTTCCACAGAATAGCACAAACACTGACGTCGGTCCTCCTGCTCAAACAGGAGGCGGTCCGCCGTCAACCCTACATGCAGCGCGATGACAAGCCTTCACATATTTATTTTCGAAGACACCCGAACGCATGCCGAATATGCACGAATGCAGCGGCGGTGAGGGGCGGATGTTACCGAATAACTTCGGATGGATAGACGCATGTGGTTTGTGAGGAAAGTAATCAGGTACCGGTACGTGATATAAACAGTTTCTTCCAACGACACCGTAAAACTCAGCAATAGTAATAAGGTTAGTGAAAATTTGAACAGAAAATGTAACAGCAATTGTATACTACTTTAACGATTTTGGAAAGAGTGCGTTGATGCTAAGTTAGCATGCTAGCTAAGCTAGTTGGCTTCAGGTTGCGTTGGAGCTGCGATTCTGTATTGCCTCTAAAGCTCATTTATGTAAGCAACGTTACATTTTAATATAGCTAGCCTGCTGAATGGTGGGCTCCATAATACTATATAGCAACAATAACAATGACATCTTTTACATTATTTGTTTTGTGGCGATTGTATCGTGAAGTTGTCTGCTGACTTTAGTGTATTACAGTAGTAGGTTCTACACTACATTCACTACGAAGTGTTTTTGTATACTGTAAGTTTTTCTTGGAACTGTTTGTTTCTTGTTGTGCATACGTATACATGCAGTATTAATTACGCGTTATTTTACTTTACATTCCCACCAAGTTGTGGATATTAATAAAATTATTGACATATTTAGATTTAAAAGTTGTTAAAATCATTATAGCCAAGGTGTAAGAATGACGTACGCTCCTATATAGAAAATTCGTGTTTCTGTTTACGCAAAGATGCTCAGTTCAGAGTTAAAGATTACAAATGTGAGTCCTGAACAGTATTGGAAGGTGTTAGATAACGTTGCTGTTTTTCTGATTAGCTGGAGTCACTGTGACTATGGGTTCTGAGGAAGAAGAAAAAAAACAACAAAAGTGGACGAAGGGAACATTTATATAAGAGACAGTCAGTAGACTTGTTGTCTATTAGTGAAATAACATGAGGAGAAGAGAGGTTAGTACTACTGGTTAATTTGGAGGACCAGAACTGTACAGGCCATGCTACTCCATGATACTTCTGAAATAGACCTGGGTTGCAGTTGGGTGCTTGTGGAGGAAAGTAGTTCAGGGGTATATGGAGAGAAAGAGAAACAGTCGGGCAGCAAAATTCTAGATTACTTGGAGGATTCTGTGAGAATTGGTAGGGAGGTCAGGAGGGATTTAGCTACAGTATTGTAGAGCCATAGAGGAGCAGAGCTTCAGGTAGTAACTTGGTTAACCTGGTGGCAAGCTGGTTAGGCCTTTTTATCCTGGATTGTGGAATCCGCAGGTGGCAGGTGCTGTACTGTACAGTGTTTTAATGCTCTAGGAAAAGGCAAGTGTGATGTCATGTTACCTTGATTTACTTCATAGCCAGGGAGGGCCTAACTTGTTATTACTCAGGACAATGATGAGGTCCTGAACCAGCAAGCTCTCAGGCAGTAGGTGCAGAGTGTAATGTTGTGTAGCCACGTGGCTAGGTGTGCATATAGGCCTGCTTGGTTTTATAACAGGTGTGCAGAAGTGGCTATTTTAAGTGAGCGCTGCGGCTGTATGTTTGACTGTGTGGCTTTGTCGGAACAGATGACGGTGCAGGAGGTGCGCCTGTGTGGGCTGCTGCTGCAGGAGCACTTTGGGGAGGTGGTGGAGAAGGTCGGCATTCACCTGCTCGGGTCGGGAGCGCAGATTCTGCGTGCCATTGCCCACGAGACCAGCACCCCACTCGACCTGGTACTGAGACTGCTGGAGCTCCTCGCACAGCACACCGACCCACGCCCCACAGAGCGCTCACAACCGCTCCATCTCACTGTACCACAGCCACACTTGCCTGCCTGGCTGTGGGCTAGTGAGAGGGTTGCTTTATCCTGCGGCTGAATCTATTTTCCAGTTCTTAATTATTGATAATAATGCTTATGTCATTATAAACCCTTTAAGATATGAGATCACAGATATGTGATTAGAATGCTCTTATCTGAACATCTATCTTATCTAATCCTGATGTAACAGTCACCACTGGCAATTGAAGGCAATGGAGTTCTAGAACACTGACTTGGAATTTTGAAAAAAACACATTCCAAAAAACCTGCTCTTCAAAGTTATTTGCAGTTATACAAATAAAATGGGTCATGATTTTGGGTATATAATAGGGTTTCCGAAAGACGCAAGCAAACAGGTCGGACACGTCAATCTGTTGTTGTTATGTGAATGGGCTGATGGATATTCTCCTGTGAATGCAGAGAATGTTAGTTGTTTGATCCTTTGTGGTCAGTGTGTGATGGTACCCCGCTGTCCCCCCAGGTGAAGAAGTCCCTGTGTGTGTTGGTGCAGCACGGCATGTGTGAGTTCAGGAGGGGGCGCAGGGGTCCCGGGGGTGCGGTGGAGTACCACGCCAGCTACGAGAGGGTCCTGCGAATCCTGCGCTACCCCCGCTACATCTACACCGCTAAGACCCTGTATGGAGACACCGGGGAGCTCATCGTGGAGGAGGTGCTGCAGCGCGGTCACATGACCATGAGCGACTCTGTCAGGACTGTCGCCGACAGGCTGACGCACAACATGGAGGGTGAGTGAGAGGCAGAGGGAGATGAGGCCATGCTGGGATAGTGGGTGGAGGTTTTGGGTTGAAAGTTGGGACAATGGAAGACAGACATGGATTTTGACAGTGGCAGTGAGGTGCCATGCTGAGGCTGCATTCTGGTGTACTGTTAGGATGAATAAATGTGTCACACTTGTTGTCTTCTAGAAGGTTTCTGTTTCCTGGGGGAGTCAAACTCCTGTTTACTGTTACTGTTTACCTACTTTACTGTTGCTTCTTGCTGTTTGTGTTACAGAGGGTCGCAGCATGGAGTACAGTGAGGTGGTGTCTGCTTTTTCCAAACTGGTGGAAACCCATTTCCTCCAGCGCTGCCCTCCTGTGGCAGACGTAGGAACTGCACTCCCTGCAGAAGCAGAGCCCGGCGCTCCGGCTGCCCCTGCCCCTACCCTTGCAGAGAGCCACCCTGATCGCTACATACTTCCCCATATAAATCTCACGGGTAAACTAACACCACACTCTCCCACCACTGTCCTCACTATGCCGGACATGCAGTGATTAGGAGCTGCTGCACATTATACTGACTGGTCCGTTGAGTTGTATAATTACAGTAGGGCAGCAATTCTTAACCCTGTGTATGCTAGTTCTCATTGTTACTTGGAACTTAATTGATAAAATGGTTATTCAGCACACCTTGGTTCTTTCATCCAAATTGGTGGTGGATTTTAGGGTGAAAACGAAAGCCAACTTGCCCATAGTTGAGGATCCCAACTGTCGTGTGTTGCCTGTGTGCTGTATTGTACGGTGACTGAAACGCATTTTGATGAAAGTCAGTGAAAACACAATACCCATTCAGTGCTGCCTTTCTGCGTGCGTGCAGGCCGGGGGAAGCGTCGTCACCCCAGTGATGACAGTGAAGTGGACTCAAAGGGGGCCAAGAGAGCCAAAATGGATGCCTCAGCGGTGAGCCTCGACAGCTTTTTTTTGTTTTGTTTGTAGCACAAGCTGCTGAAACCCATCCCGCTCTCATATCTATTTTATCATCCTTTTGCCGTGTCTAACTCAACTCCCTCCGACTCAGGCTTCGGACGATATGGGGATCTACTGGCAGGTGAACTTCGACAGGTTCCACCAGCACTTCCGAGACCAGGCGATTGTCAGTGCGGTCGCCAGCAAAATGGACCAGGTCAGTGTGTATGAGTGTGCACCTCTGCTCAGTATTCAGTATGCTGCACCTAGTCACTGTGGTTCAGTATCTGGAAGCATCTATTACTTCATGATTTTTCAGGCTGGACCAGGCTAGTGTGGTTTTGTGTATGTGGACCAATCCACATTCAGAAAACTACCATGTCATGTCAGTGTATTTTAGTGTAAACCTGTACTCCATAGTGTGCAAACTGGAGCAGGTCGGTGTGGTTTTTTCTTTGTGTCAGTAGTCAAAGTGACTGCTTCTTTAGAATTTAGCACAGGCGTATGGACCGGGCCACTATTCATAAGAATGGATCAGTGCTATGGCTTAAGCAGGCTTGATCCAAACCCTGCTCATATTTTACGAACCCTAGAGTCGGTGCGATGTTCCCCTCACCTGCGTGCGTTGATGTCGTGTTGCCTTTTTGTCCACGCGTGTGTGTTAACGTACGCGCCGTGTTCAACCGCAGACCAGCAGCGAGATCGTCAGGACGATGCTGAGGATGAGCGAAGTGACGACCACGCCCACCGCCGCCTGCACACAGCCTCTCTCCGCTAACGAGGTCAGGCTCGTTACCACCTTTCTGCCGCACGAGCTCTTAAACTCCCTGCATATTTTCGCTCTGTGTTCTTCTGACAGTGCTTTGCAAGGGAAAAGCGCTGCCAAAGCTAGGCTAATTATAACGGGTGCGTTCAGACATGTGCCGCCGTGTGACTGCGTGTGAAGCAGCGTCTTTCTGTGGCGGTTTTGGGTTTCAGATATTCCGCGCCCTCCCGCCCAGTTACAGCATCACCCGGCCCATCCTGGAGCAGTACCTGTCCCTCCTGGTGGACGACCCGGTAAGGGTGGAGTCGGACCCGCCTGTTCTGAGGTAGCGGTTGGTCTGTGGTCCCTCTGCTTTTTCTCATCTCCCCGCCCCTCTGACCGCTTGTGTCCGTGCCACAGATGGAGTTCGTGGGGAAGTCGGGCGAGAGCGGCGGGGGGATGTACGTCGTCAGTATCCTTTAACACTGGCGGGATGGCGCCCAGCGCTAGCCTGCGCTGCCCTGTGCTGCACAGTCCACTGCCTTTTCTACACACGGGAAGCCTTGAAGCGCAATTATTCGCACAATGAATAACATAGTGTCTTATGCCACTGTGCATGCTGGGTTACTGCTGAAACTGGGCTGCCGTGCAGAGGTCAATATGGCCGCTGCACTTTTACAGATGCGCTGTCAGTGTACACGGAAGTGTTGCACAGGCTTCCATGCCCACAGAAATATAATAGAGGTTCTTTAAAGTGTGTGATTTTTAAAAATAGTTTGGTTATCATCTTAGAAAGCTTTTTCAAGGTTTTATATAAATCACAGCATTAGAAACCTCTCAATTGACGTTCTACTCAGAAAGGTCGTGCTTTAATCGGGTGCTACTGTACTGCTGTAGTTTTAATGGGCCCTTGAAACTGAAGCGGTATGATTCTGAACGTACTGGAAAGTGACTGAATTTCGTGGGAGGGTAGTGTGAGAATCCTGGCTTTAGCCTCAGCAGCACTGTAAGGCTGCATACACCCTGACCCCAATGACCCTTTAACCACGAGCCAGATCTGCACAAGGCATTAGCCAGCCTGGCAAGGGCCACTCTGGAGTCGGTGGTGCAGGAGAGGTAGGAGAGCCTGGTTTCTGTCTCTCGGTCTCAGTGTCCGCTTCTTCATGCGTGTAAAACTCTTGTGTGTCTGGATCTGCGTCGACCATCTTTACACACACTCTTATAAAGTACTCTTAAGCTTGTACAAGTACTCTTAAAACCTGAACTGTTATGGACAGGTCTCCCTTGTAAAAGTGATTTTAAACTGAATGATGCAACCTGTATTAACAAGGGATCAATAAAAAATGCTTTGTTTATGGCAGTAATTTTAATATCAGTCGAATTCCTGATTTTCAATATTGTGCCGTTAACTCTCTCTTCTGTGATCTCATATCCTTCTCAGGTTTGGTTCGCGGTCGGCTCGTATCTTCCGGCTGTTGCTGCGGAAACGACACCTGGAACAGAAGCAGGTGGAAGACTTCGCCATGATCCCAGCGAAAGAGGCCAAAGACATGCTGTACACACTGCTCTCTGAGAACCTAGTTCAACTGCAGGTATGAAACGTGTGTACACACACACACACACACACACACGCACCCACTATCCACGCATGCGCACACACACACTTTCCCTCTCTCTCACGCGCACACATACATATAAGCAGGTATGTAGACGAATTTCGTTGACTCATGTAATTGATTGTGTCTCAATTTCTGTCTGCTACAAGGAAATCCCAAAGACGCCTGACCACGCCCCATCCCGCACTTTCTACCTGTACACTGTCAACCCCCTACCGACAGCCAGACTGCTGCTCCAGCACTGCTACAAGGTAATGGATATATACTGTCCCTGCTGAGTCGGACTCTGTACACCCAGTATGCTCAGAAGGCCATTGCCTGATATCTTTCTCTCTCTCTCTCTCTTTCCCTCTCTCTCTCTCTCTCTCTCTCTCTCTCTCTCCCTCTCTCTCTCAGGCCGTGGGTAACCTGATCGAGAGGCGTCTGTATGAAACAAAGGAAAGCAAGTGGGTCCCTCCGCTTTTCTCACTGCTAGTGGTGATGACTGTGGTTCTGCGGAAGACGAGGCCCATTTAACGGTTGTTGCTGACCCATTGCTTATACTTTATAGACCAGGGCGCTGCAGCGGGTTGGTGGTGCCGTTGTGTGTTCTGCTCGTTGTTTATAGCCTGACTGAGCCTGAGCTTTGGGAGCGAGATAAACCGACTGCGTTTGCAGAAATGCTAATGAAGGCGCTCGGTGTCTGCGTGTGTAATGGCCCGTCAGTGCCAGCGTCTTGCCCCAGGTTAAGCTCAGCGATGCGTGCTAACACTAGGACCCGCTGAACGGCCGCCAGGGCGTGAGAATGAGCCGAGCTTTTTGATTGGCAGGCGCCTGCTGGAGAAGTCCCAGCGCATCGAGGCGATCCTGGCGTCGCTGCAGGCCAGCGGGGCGGAGCCCAGCCAGCTGTCTGAAGTGGAGGAGATGATCACTGCGCCAGAGAGGCAGCAGCTGCAGGCACTGCGCAACCATGTCAACAAGTACGGCACAGTCACGCCATGCAAATATGGCACAGTCACGCCATACAAATATGGCAGTCACGCTATATACAGCACAGTCATGCTATACAGATACAGCACAGTCACGCTATACAAATACAGCACAGTCACGCCATACAAATACGGCACAGTCTCGCTATACAAATACGGCACAGTCATGCTATACAAATACGACACAGTCATGCTATATACAGCACAGTCACACTATACAAATACGGCAGTCACGCTATATACAGCACAGTCATACTATACAGATACGGCACAGTCACGCTATACAAATACGGCAGTCACGCTATATACAGCACAGTCATACTATACAGATACGGCACAGTCACGCTATACAAATACGACACAGTCACGCTATATAAATACAGAAGACATGCTACGCAAATAGAGCACAGTCATGCTACACAAATACTGCTGTATTTGTATAGTGTGATTGTGCTGTATAATTATAGTGCAGTCATGCGATTTGAGACACAGAATGCATATCTGTCACAGTACAGTGCAGTCACACAGTACACAGAACAGTCACAGAGTGCAGTTCGGTCAGGCAATACAGCCAAGTCATGTGAAAGAGCACAGTCGTGCAATACAACACAGGACAGTCAGAGTAGTCACACATTACAGTGCAGACATGCGATACAACTCTGTCTCAATGCAGTTCCACCATGTCAAGAAAGAATCTGTGGTCACACAATGCAGTGGCCCTATACAATATGAAATGTAAACAAGCATAGTTACCCAGTCAAGTACTGTGACAAACAGCAGTACAGGCTGCTCTGCCACATCAGCAAACACAGTCACATGGTATGGGTCACTAGTCACACTATATAATTACATACTGTATGAGAGATGCAAAGGTGTTTTGGATCAACGTGTCACCGTTTGGGTTAGTGATACGAGTAGACGTTTCTTGATGGCAAACACTTACTCATGAACACACTTCCTCTCTCCCTGCCCCCCCCCCCATCCCCTCCTCTCATCTTTGCCCGTTAAGGTTGGACTCCAGCGAGAACCAGGTGGATGAGACCATCTTCCTTTTGGAGTCCTACATCAGCTCCACGGAGACGTCCCGCTGAGGGAGGGGGGCATCAGACGCTGACTCACAGTGACCCAGACAGAGGGGAGCCATGTGTGCAGCTACCCCCCCTGCTTCATCGCTGAAAGTGCACTAAACAACTAAACCACATTTCACTCACGATGGACGTTCACTTACATTGAGACTATATAACGCCTCACACTACATGTTTAATGGAAATGCAGGTATCCCATGTTTTCAGTGTTTTAGAGAGAGGTGAAAAGTTTTTGTCTTACAGTCAGTAAGAGTGATTCCAGATGTCCAGATGTGAAGTGGCTCTGAGAATGATCACAGCTGTGTGCTTTGAAAATAAAAATAATTTGATTCTGAATGTTTTGTTTTTTTGTGCCAACAAATTAGGAGCGTGTGTGACTGTGGTTGGTTTTGTGCAGAAAATGTGGGTTGATATATGCGCCATTGTGGTTGCCGGCATAACAGTCATTCCAAGTATGAGAACAAGATGTACAAGTTTATATTTCATCTTCCAAATGTTTTAATTTGGATTTGAGAAAAATAAAAAAAAACAAAACCTCAACAAAGATTGTTAAATTGACAAAAAATAAAAAATGCAAAAAAATAATTCTAAGACTTTATTCGACGTTTCTGAATATTAAATAGATGTATTGGTTTTTAGAGAGTTGGTACTCCAGTTTCCATGATACAGACAGTCTTTTCATTAGTGCAGCCTCCCACTGCTCACTTATGTAACTTTAGTGAGCCTGCACAGTAGTTGTGTTGATATTCGAAACACAGTCTTTGAGTCAGCTGTACTGGAGAGTTTGTGCTTTTTGGGATTTGGAGAGGTGTAGTGAGCAGGCTGTATTGGCGACTGATGGAAGGCATCGGTCACCATGGAAACAGTTTTGAATGTTTGAAGTGATGGTTTTCAATCTTCATCATTCTGGTCTTCCTCCTTCCTCTGTTTTCTGGTGAAAAACCCCAACTGGTAGAGAAGGAGAAACATAATTTTATCGATGGCATGATTTTTTTTTTCAAACACAATTCTACCCACATTGTTACACGCAGTGTACAGTATTTGGACAGTGGTACATGCAGTGTGTGGGGACAGTAGAGTGTATTTGGACAGTAGTGCAGGCCGTGTGTGGGGACAGTAGAGTGTATTTGGACGGTGTGTGGACAGTAGAGTGTATTTGGACAGTGTGTGGACAGTAGTGCAGGCAGTGTGGGGACAGTAGAGTGTATTTGGACAGTGTGGGGACAGTAGAGTGTATTTGGACAGTGTGGGGACAGTAGAGTGTATTTGGACAGTGTGTTGACAGTAGTGCAGGCAGTGTGGGGACAGTAGAGTGTATTTGGACAGTGTGGGGACAGTAGAGTGTATTTGGACAGTGTGTGGACAGTAGTGCAGGCAGTGTGGGGACAGTAGAGTGTATTTGGACAGTGTGGGGACAGTAGAGTGTATTTGGACAGTGTGGGGACAGTAGAGTGTATTTGGACAGTGTGTGGACAGTAGTGCAGGCAGTGTGTGGGGACAGTAGTGCAGGCTATGTGGGGACAGCAGAGTGTATTCGGACAGTGTGGGGACAGTAGTGCAGGCAGTGTGTGGGGACGGCGGGTACCTTCCACAGAATGAATATGATGAGCGCGAGCAGCAGCAGGCCTCCGATGATGCTGCCGATGAGGATCCAGAGGGAGATGGGGATGGAGCGGCCTTTCAGCACCTCCAGCGTCGTCTGCACACGGGGCGGGGCGGGGCGGGGCGGGGGGAGGGGACAGAGCGACGCCGTGAGGGGCATGCTGCCACTCTGACTCTCAGAGTACACACGTGTTATTAACAGTCTAAACAATCCTCAAAAACACAGCTCTGTCTACTTAAAGCGGGGAAGAAAGACTGGGCACTGAATGTCTGTCACACTCTCCCTGCAAGATACACGCATTGCATTTACACTCATGGTAGTCGGGGCAGTTCTCTCACCTCCCCCCAGATGACGCTGTTGCCAAGCGTGACCAGGTTGGACTCCAGCACACCGAGGCTGTAGGCGCTCACGATCCTGACTGCTTTGAACTTGGCCTGACAGGGACACAGTGTTTCACAGCGCAAATCCTCAACACAACCGTGGTGTTAATTAGGCAGCATCTGGACTGCAGACGCTGCGTTGTTGTTGTCGAAATCATGGCACTACAGAGGCTTGTTGTTTTGCCGTGATGCAGAATGTTTGTGTGGTGTCGATCTCAGTTGTGTTTTGTTTATGAAAAATTACTGAGCGCAACCAAGCGTCTCATCCCCAGAAACCGTGCCCTCGCTCGCTCTCTCCCAGGGACTGGACCGACAGAGTAGCTCCCAAACTAATGACAGCACCAGAGTTCCCTTATAAAAAAAATAGTTTATAAAATTATGATTTAAGTTCACTTTTTTTCTGAACTGAATCCAGGTAGTACACTTAAAGTGCACTTTCACCTTACTTTCCAAAAATAAACAGAGATCATGGTGTAAAGTATACTTAAAGTATGCCAATTTAAGATACAAAGTGCAGTAGTCCATAAATGGTATACTTAAAGAATAGTTCCAGGAAATACTTAAGTATAATTAAATTTGGCTAAATAAGTTTTATAAAGTACTTAAAAATAAAAACTTTAAATGATATTTTTTACATTAAAATTAAACTTGATGTATGTGAGTATACTTTTAAAAAGTTTTATGTACTATTTTGTAAGTGTTTTACCACACTATGTTGTCAATGCACTAACCAAGTACCCACCAAAGTAGTTACAGCCCTGCATGGTGTCTGATTCAGAAATAGTGTTTATGGTCTATGGCTGGCTGTACACAAGTCTAGGTCTGTGCTTGTCTCCTCCTGGGCCCCCCTCCCCTCCCCCTCTCCTCACCTGTCTGAAGAAGTGGTCCTGAACCCTCCGGGTGATGCGAACGAGGGCCTCCTGGCCCCGGAGCAGCTGCCGGACCTGGCACAGCACCTCCACGCACCACGCCCTGCTGCAGTTCTGCGCACACAAGAGACGGGGCGGACCGCAGAGCGGTGAGCCAAGCCCGCATGAGGTCACATCCTGTGTGATTTACTGACGGCCAGCGCCGGGCAAGGCTAGCCCTCAGAATAGAACGCTGTAAATGAACGATCTCACAGTCTTCAGCTCCAGGAGATTATCTGACTGTGACTGGCTCATCTGGATGAAGGCTGACGACAAATATGCACGGGTAATCTGTTTTTTAATTTTCACTTTTTACGTTTCCTGGCATCTAAGTGTAAATTCTACTGTTTGCTTTTTCCCGGAGGCGTACAGCTTTGAACCAAAGAGACAGGCGACAGTGAAAATGCTAATGAATGTGAGCGAATACGTCGGCGGTGCACTGAGAATGCGTCTCGCGTTCGTCTCACCAGCTGGTCCATCTGCTGCATGTCTTCGGGGTGAAGGGGACGGACGTCTCTCTGCGCGCTCTTCAGCTGGGGAAGGTCACTCAGCACGCTGCAGTTCACCCCCGAGGCCTGCCGAACACACAGCACACGGGACCGCGACCCGCCGATTCACATCCTGCCCATCTGCGCTGCGGCTGCGCCTTCTATCTCACCATTCACACAGCACACGGGACCGCTACCCGCCGATTCACATCCTGCCCATCTGCGCTGCGGCTGCGCCTTCTATCTCACCATTCACACAGCACACGGCTCATAGCACAGCTCAGAGGCTTCCTGATCCACCGCTACCCAGCGCTGAACAGGGGATAGACACACACACATACACACACACACAATCATACTGTACACGCACACACACACACACACACACACCCTCACGCACACACACACTCACTCCCCATCAGAAACACAGCAGCTGCACTCACGTTGTGTGAGCTGGCGTCGGTGACTAACATGAAGACCCTGTCTCCAGACGCCACGGCGGGCAGGAGGACCCTGAGCTCCAGGTTGCTGACCGAGTAACAGCCCAGGTTCTGCAGCTGAAGAACACACAGGCTCGTCAGTAACACAGCCAGGACCACGTCCCATAGCCTCGCCATCGGCACGGGAGTACAGACACGTCCGTTACAAACAACGGCGTGTAAGACTCGGAGAGGTTCGTTTTTCTCAGCACACAGAACCATCGGTACCCTGAAGTTGGTGTAGAACTCCGGTCCAGTTCCCTCAGACACGGTCCGGGTCGGGTGGACTTCGTACCGGTTCAGATTGGATTCGCTATGAGAAGGGGAGAGAAAGCAAGAGCTGAGCTTCAGAGAGTGAAGGAAAGAAATTATGCAAATAAGCAAGCAAGGATTTACCACAGTGATGCAAAATGTCCCATTATAATTGAAGAGCACAAGAGGGAGAGTGAGAAAGAGCAGCCTCTCACCTGGAAATGAAAAGGTCAGGCTCATACTGTACAACACTCTGCAGGTGAACGCTGTTGTCCTGTAATGTGCTCTCCCTCTCCACACTGTCACTGCAAGACACACACACACACACACACAACACAGACACACACACACACACACACACCCACAGATACACACACACACATATTATACAGACACACACACACATAACACAGATACACACACACACGCACATAACACATACACACACACATTGATCAGCAGGGAAGTAATGTCTGTTTATGTTATTCAGCTATTGCTGAAAGCCAATCTGATTGTCATAAAGCATGCAGTTATGTTTAGACTGTACAAAACTGTGTCATTACCACCTTTTTAGATTATATGATATTTCTGGCTTTGGCAGTCAGTAAAAATGCTGATAAAGTTGCAAAAAAAAAAGTAGCATATGTTTAAATGAGTCACAAATCAGCATGCTGCTCCCCTGTGTTTTTGTTGGGTCTATGTGAATCGTACCTATGTTTATGTTGCTTAAGTGAATGGTGTCTATGTGCACAATTTAACTAAGTGATTGATGTCTGTTTATTTTGTATCTGTGTGCATCTGTGCTGTGTCAGTCCACCGCACATTCACAGTGTGTGCGTGTATATCATATCCCTGCGTGTGGGAACGCTGTGCTACCTGGCAGCTATGAGCTTCATCTGAACCTTGTTGTGCAGGGAGGTGCAGCTATACTCAAACTCCAGCATGAATTTGACCTGCAGGGACAGAACACGGGCTTTCTCAGAGTCACGTGACCACAGTCGGGGAGGACAGGGGCGTCGCATGGGGAGGGCGCGGCGCGGCGGGGCGGACCTTGGACTGGGAGCGGAAGACGGGGTAGCTGACGTTACACGAGTGGCTGTTTGCGCCGACAGCGGTGCACTCGATCTTAAACTGGGAGTCTTCCTGCGGAGAGAGACAAGATTCCGTTCAAAGAGAGGAAGACGGAACATCATTCAGAAGACATTTTGTCCTGGTTATGACTGCAAATTGCGCAAAGCTAGTAAAAGCTGTTACAGGTGTAGCAGCAGTTACAGAAAGAGATCACTGGCAGCTGTTACAACTTTTACAGTATAGTAACAGAACTGACAGCAGTAACAGCTCTTAAAGCAACAGAATGAGAGCTGTAACAGCATTTAAAGTAACAGAATTAAGAGCAGTAACAATATTCACAGTAACAAAAGTGAGAACAGTAATAGTGTTTACAGTAACAGAATTGAGAACATTAACAGTATTCACAGTAAGAGAAAGAGAGCAGTCACAGTGTTTACAGTAACAGAATGAGAGCAGTAACAGTATTCACAGTAACAGAAATGAGGATAGTAAGAGTGTTTACAGTAACAGAATGAGAGCAGTAACAGTATTCACAGTAACAGAAATGAGAACAGTAATAGTGTTTACAGTCACAGAATGAGAGCTGTAACAGTATTCACACTAACAGAAGTGAGAACAGTAAGAGTGTTTAGGGTAATGGAATGAGAGCTGTAACAGTGTTTACAGTAAAGGAATGAGAGCTGTAACAGTGTTTACAGTAAAGGAATGAGAGCTGTAACAGTATTCACAGTAACAGAAGTGAGAACAGTAAGAGTGTTTACAGTAACAGAATGAGAGCAGTAACAGTATTCACAGTAACAGAAGTGAGAACAGTAAGAGTGTTTACAGTAACAGAATGAGAGCAGTAACAGTATTCACAGTAACAGAAGTGAGAACAGTAATAGTGTTTAGGGTAATGGAATGAGAGCAGTCACAGTGTTTACAGTAACAGAATGAGAGCAGTAACAGTATTCACAGTAACAGAAGTGAGAGCTGTAACAGTGTTTACAGTAACGGAATGAGAGCTGTAACAGTGTTTACAGTAACGGAATGAGAGCTGTGACAGTGTTTACAGTAACGGAATGAGAGCTGTAACAGTGTTTACAGTAACGGAATGAGAGCTGTGACAGTGTTTACAGTAACGGAATGAGAGCTGTAACAGTGTTTACAGTAACGGAATGAGAGCTGTGACAGTGTTTACAGTAACGGAATGAGAGCTGTAACAGTGTTTACAGTAACGGAATGAGAGCTGTAACAGTGTTTACAGTAACGGAATGAGAGCTGTGACAGTGTTTACAGTAACAGAAGTGAGAACAGTAAGAGTGTTTATGGTAACGGAATGAGAGCTGTGACAGTGTTTACAGTAACAGAAGTGAGAACAGTAAGAGTGTTTACAGTAATAGAATGAGAGCAGTAACAGTGTTTACAGTAACAGAATGAGAGCAGTAACAGTATTCACAGTAACAGAAGTGAGAACAGTAAGAGTGTTTACAGTAATAGAATGAGAGCAGTAACAGTGTTTACAGTAACGGAATGAGAGCTGTAACAGTGTTTACAGTAGCGCAGGCAGTACCCGGATGCTGAGGCTGGAGAAGTGCAGGTTGCGGGAGTACTGCAGGGTCAGGCTGGTGTTGTAAGCGTTCTCCAGGCGGTTGTGCAGCTGCACCTCCACCGCCAGCCGCCGGCGGGAGCTGCGGATCACGTAGGGCTGCTGTCTGTCAGGGGGAGGAGCCAGAACGTTACTGCGAACGCGCTGTGGTTTTACACCCTCCGCTCACTCGGGGTGTTTAACAAAAGCCATATATAAACCCTCCAAAAAAGGGGGATCAGCTGGACCATCGGTAGCCACATGTGTATGTGTGTGGGGGGTACTGAAGAGGCCTGTAAGGCATGTGATTACGAGATTAAGGGGATTTCCTTCATGAAGCCATGTTTGCTCTCAAAGCTCGGATAAGGCAGTTGTGGGAACCGTGCTGTTTCGACGGTTCACCTTGTCCCAGAGATGTCCATGCTTGCTTGAAGCACAAGGTCTGTCACACACACGTCATCCTCTCCGCAGTCCTTAAAGAAAGGGATCTGGAGGTGCAGACAGAAGGAGAGCAAGAGGAGCAAAGAGCTGCTTTATTGGTTTTAAAATGAGACGTGGAGTTTTTTTCAAGAGGATGGGCGGGAGGTTCGACTCACAAATTTCTTGAGCGTGGTGGGCCAGCCCTCGTCCAGCACCGGACCGCTCTCTGTGTCGTTGATCTTGAAGCGCAGGGAGAAGCCAATGGGCCTGATGTAGTCCGCTGTGTCCTGCCGGGGAAAGAGTGCCTTACACCTAGTAGCATATCCACAGAACCCTGCTTTATTACGTACGTTTCTTTAATGAACTAAATACAGGCCAAAGAGGAAACATGTATTGAAGAATGAATTATAATGCATTATGAGTTCCTGCTATTTCTGTGCACCATGAGTGTTGTGTAAAGCAGGGCTTCTCAATTCCAGGTACTGTGGGCCACAGTGTCTGCAGGTATTTGCTCCACCTATGTGCTACACCACCAGATTTCAGTAATGACCTTACTTCCTGGACCAAGGAGGTTTAAATAACCAGTGAAATCAGGTTTCGTGCAGTACATGGTTGGAGCAAATACCTGCAGACACAGTGGCCCTGGAGTTGAGTAGGGCTCAGTTCAGTAGTGCTCAAGCTGGAGTTGAGTAGCACTGGTGTAAAGTGATGTGCGCGTGGTGTCTGTGGATCACGTGACTCACAAACACGTGGAAGGGCAGCGTGAGGCAGACGAGCTCCCCAACCCGCACCCGCGCCCCGACCAGCGTCTGCCGCTGAGAGTTGTTGTCGAAGAGCGCCCGCGCCGACAGCTTCCTGTCGTCCAGCATGGCTCCCACCTGCAGCTCTGAGAGGGAGGGGCGAGGGAGAGGGGCAGGACGAGGAAACCGCTTAAAGAAGGACACACAGGTAGAGGTGATGTGTGGGGAACGCAAACTGTATGCGGGGTAGGCAAAAAAACATGGCCAACAAAAGAGCCATATTAATGAAGATATCTGCAATGCGCTCAATGGTTGCCAAAAGAACAGAGGAGGAAAATCCAGCTTCAGAATGTAAAAATCCCCCCCAGACTTTTGTTCCAATCACCTGGATTTGCTAATTAGCGCAGTTCTTCAGCCAGGAGGTTGAACTAATCATAGAAATCAGCTGGCTACGTTCATGGGTGGGAGAAAAACACGGCAGGACTTTTACTTTCTGACCCCTGAACTTTCCACCTTCCACAAATTTCCAGGAAAAGCAACACTGTGCCACTGGTAGACATACAGTAAGGAAGAGTTGACTGTGACACTGGCAGTTGTAAGGAACATCTGACTGTGACACTGGCAGTTGTAAGGAACATCTGACTGTGACACTGGCAGTTGTAAGGAACATCTGACAGTGACACTGGCAGACACTGAACAGCTGACTGTGACACTGGCAGTTGTAAGGAACAGCCAACTGACACTGGCAGACACTGAACAGCTGACTGTGACACTGGCAGTTATAAGGAACAGCCAACTGACACTGGTAGACACACTGAACAGCTGACTGTGACCCCGGCAGTTGTGAAGAAGAGCGGACTGTGACACTGGCAGTTGTAAGGAACAGCCGACTGACACTGACAAACGTAATGAAGAGCCCACTGAGGAGTGCACACAGCGCAGAGGGTTAGGGGCACAGAGGCGGGCAGTCGCAGAGGGGGGACACACAGCGGGGCCTGTTACCGAACTGGGTCCCGCGAGAGCCGGGGGAGCGGGAGAGGGCCAGGAAGCAGGCGGAGGCGTTGAGGCAGGCCGAGTCCCGCGTCCCCCTCTGGCAGTTCTTCTGGATTACGTTGATGGAGTGCGGCTGGAAGGACAGGCTCATGTTGATCTGCACGATGCCGCGAGAGCTGGCGCAGGAAAGGGGGGATGAGGATGGAGAAAGAGAGGGAAAAAAAAGACCACGTGAGAAATGCCACAGACTGTTCACCCTCCTTTCTTCAAGGTGCAGGAGCAAATGTTACATTTCTGCTGAAAAAGAGGACAGAAAGCAGAGAGATACATACAGGCATGCTGCCTTTAAACACCATATACATCATCATGGAAAAAGCCATATTTAATGAATGGGGTGCTCCGGACAGAGCCACCCAGTCCCGTCTCTGCAGGGCTGTACTGTAGGTCAGAAGATTTCAGGTCCCCGCTGAGTAATTACTGTGTGATTCATTCACCTAATAAGCACCTTAAATGGGCTCATTGAGCCACTCCTCAGAGGGGCTGCTGGGTAGTGAAAGAGAGCTTTAAATCACGCTCAGCTACCTGAGCAGCACGGCGCTCCCCTGCGCCCCCACCGCCAGGTCCAGCAGCCTGTCCCCGTCCAGGTCCAACAGCGCGCTCACGCTCCGGCCGAAATACTGCAGGCCCGGGGACAGAGCCTGCCCTGAGATACGCTGGGGGGGAGAGGGAGGGGGGAGGGAGGGAGGGAGAGAGTGAGAGAGAGAGGGAGAGAGAGAGGGAGGGAGGGAGAGACAGGGTGGGAGTAGGAGAGAGAGAAGAAGGGAGGGAGAGAGAGGGAGGTAGAAAGAGAGAGGGGGAGGGTAAAATAGAGAGAGAGGCAGAGAGAGTGTGTGGATGGGAGAGAGAGCAAGGGAGAGAGAGGGAGGGGGAAGGAAAGAGGGAGAGAGAGAGAGAGAGAGAGACAGAGGCAGGTGGGAGTGAGAGAGGGGGAGGGAGAGCGATGGAAGAGAGGACAAAGATAAAGAAAAGTAAAGAGAAAATGAAAACAGAACAGTAAAAACAGATGAGTGTTGGCTTTACTCATTTATGCACATAAAATCAACCAGTTTCCCTGAGTCTCCTGCCTCTGTCTGTACGGTGGCACTTTGGCACGCTGCCATCTTTCCATCAGAATGAACAGCTAAATTGTTACTTAAGCAAGCGTAGAGATACCTGCTTGTACAGAGGGATAATATTGTTCCCCAGTCCATGATAGATGTAGAGCGCCCCCCGGTGGCCGTCCTCCAGCGGCGCGCCCACCAGAAGGTCGGTGTAGCCGTCGTGGTTGAGGTCGGGGGCTGTCGCCATGGCGTAGCCAAACCTGGCGTCCTGGGCCTTGCGCTGCGATTGCAGGGTCCCGTTGGCAACGAAGAGCACCTGAGACAGAGAGGGGGAAAAAGGGGGTGGGTCAGAGGTCAATGGAAGGGAAGAGAGGAACGGCAGGAAGCGATGTCACGGCAATGAAAATTGGGAGGGCTACTGTCAGATCTGATCTCCTCCCAATTTGGAAGTGCACTGATACACACGCCCAACAACACCGCCTTCCCTCCATTTTCGGACTTTCTCCGCACCTTATTCAGGGTGTACACGTACACCCGTCCGGCCTCCTTGTTTCCGGCCCCCAGGAACATGGGCGCGGCCACCAGAAGGACGTCCGTCATCCCATCCTTGTCCACGTCCACCGCACACACCTCGCTTCCGAAATAAGAGCCGATCTGCGGGGGGGAGAGGGATGGTAGACACATTACGACAGAGCGGGGCACTCAAACCGTCATTCAAAATGGCTGCAGGGGAATTCAGAATTTACAGCACAGCATCACGAGTGACTCAGATCCGAACAGCAAAATGCAGAGTCAGGGAAATGACCTGAGGGGAAGAGTACTGGGCCCGACTTGACTGAAATACAGTTACAGGCAATAAAGAAAGGCCAGTCCATAGAGACAGACAGACAGACAGACAGACAGACAGACAGAGAGACAGAGAGACAGGCTGACAGACAGACAGACATACAGACAGGCTGACAGACAGACAGACAGACATACAGACAGGCTGACATACAGACTGACATACAGACAGACAGACAGACAGAGAGACAGGCTGACAGACAGACAGACAGACAGACATACAGACAGACAGACAGACAGACAGACAGACAGACAGACAGACAGACAGGCTGACAGACAGACAGACAGACATACAGACAGGCTGACAGACAGACAGACTGACATACAGACAGACAGACAGACTGGCTGACAGACAGACAGATTGAAAAAAGAAGGACAGACCTGTTCTCCGTTCAAGGCCTGTGTGATGATGACGTCTCCATTGGGCTTGAGGTCAAACAGGATCACTTTGCCCTTGTGCTTAAAGCGTGGAGCTCCAGCGATGTACAGCCTTCTCCCCTGCTTTACCACTACTGAAGAAACGGTGTAACCTGCAACAGACAAGCACAAGCTGTCTATTACACATACACATACACACACACGCACACATACACACATTCACACACACACTCACACACACAAGCACTCACACATACAAACACACACACACACACACACACAAGCGCTCACACATACAAACACACACACACACGCATGCACACATATACACAAACACACACACACACAAGCGCTCACACATACAAACACACATAAGCACTCACACATACAAACACACACACACACACACAAGCGCTCACACATACAAACATACACACACACGCATGCACACATATACACAAGCATACACACACACACAGACTGTGTAGAAAGTGTGCAGGTGGGTGTGTAAAAGCCCAGTGTTTGGAGAGAAGTGCACAGTCATACCCAGGTAAGCAGCATGGTTCTTCAGCTCCAGGGGAAACTCCTTCTCGAAAGCCTCTCGTGGGGGCATGATACGCCCCTCGCTGCTCTCCTTCAGCACCCCCCCGTCCCAGTCGTATGCCCCCACCATCCCAAACAGGATCCCATCCTAAAACCAGAGACAGACAGAAGGCCAGGGAGCAAAGCCGGGCTTAATGTGAGCAGCAAGACCAAACCAGGAAGAGAATCACAGACACGAGAGATCACATGACAAAAGGAATGTGACACGAGCAGACTCACATCCATGATGTGTGTGGAGAACCCGATCTGTGACATCTCCATCTTGAAAGAGCTCTCGTTGTAGCCCAGTGTACCTGTGACAATGCAGAAACATCACTTTTAGCACCACTCCGCAGCTCCTGTTCCTCTCTCCGTCCACTCCCTCATTCTCTTCATCTTTCTCCCCCCGTTCAGCTCAAACCGGATGTGATCGTGCAGCGCCCCCTCTGTCACCACCAGGCACGAGGTGGGCATCCATATTTCCTGCATGTATCCGATCTCACGACACTGCTCCTTCACTCTACCCCTCCTCCTTCCTCATTTCCTCCCTCCTTTCCTCCCTCCCTCTTTCCCATCAGACTTGGGTTGGCTGGCTCCCCTTCCTTCCTCCCTCCCTCACCCTCCAGGCTGAAGATTCGGTCCCCCAGCGCGTCCACGATGTCGTTGAGCGCCGCCTCGTCCGTCACGTTGAAGAAGAACTTCTCGTCGGGGTCGCTGGCGATGTACTTGATCTCGTTGATAAAGGTCTCTGGGTCCTGCTGCCTTCGGATATAGTGTCCCAGGACCTTGACAACGCAGAGCAACAGCACCTCCATAGCGTTAGAAGATGTGAGGTGAGACAACAGTAGCTGTTATACAAGCCATTCACAACAACAGTACCTGCATAGCATTAAATTTATGCAACAGATATATTTCCATATATGGAGATCCAACATATTGTCCAAAATATTTGATCTCCATATATGGTAATATCAAGATTTTTTGTTACAAAATCTGTTCTCGTTACATTGTCAGAAATAAACTACACATACCAATGATATCAAGACCGATTTATTTGTGAAATCTGAAACTGTTACGTGAGATAAACAACATATTGTGATTTGTATTGAGAAGTTTACTGAATAGTATACTGGTCTCAAAGCAAGAGCACTTGCACATCCTTCAGAGGACTTGGGATGGAAAACAACACCGTGATGTCAGAGTCCAAAACAACGCCCCCACACTGTCACAAGGAGGGAGAGAGCCGGCCAGCTGCACCCCCACAGTGTCCGAGAGGGGAAAATAAATCACACTGTGAGGCACGGGATGAGAGACAAGAACAAAAACTATATACCGGCCAGGAACCAGAACCTCTCCTATTTCACTTTGACCACAACTGCCGAATTTGTTCTCAACAGGAAAACAGCAGCTGAAATGCAATTATCTACATGAAGACATCTTTAAAAACTCTGAGATGTCACTCAACCAGAGGTGGGAAAATCCAGGCACAGAAAGTAAAAGTCCCTCCCCTGTATATTTTTGTTCATTTTAATCATCCAATCGCCTGACCCCCGGACGCTGCACCTCTGCTTCCAAACCCCCCGAGGCTGCTGAGCTGTGAGGAGTCACACGTGGGGAACGTGAAACACCTAAAACCCCTGCAGATAAACCGCGGCGCTGACCGTCCTCTTTGTGAAGGTTCGGGCCGTATTTCCCCCCCGTCCCTCCGCACAGCGCCCCCCTCGACGGCCGTAAAACGTCTCCGCCTTTCGCACGCTGATGCCTAAAACACGAAGCCGGCCCCGCGGGGGCACGCGGCTCCCGCTTTCATGCTTGGCGAGGCGCTTTCTTCGCCCCTCTCCCCGGGGCGCTATTTTTGTTCTGCCCGTTTCTTAAGGAAAACGCACTCCGCCCGAACACAAAAGCGGGAGAAAACCTCCACAAGGAGGTCAGATTACCTTTCAGCGCCCCCCTCCCGCCGCCTCGGCCTCAGGCCGAGGTTGCTCTGGTAGCACGGAAGCTTTAAACAAACAGGGTGGAGTTCTACACTGCAAAACCCAAATGTGCTGTTTCCAAATTAACTGAGTAGTCTGACTCTGAACTTACAAAATGGAATAAGCTGTTAGAGCTCAATTAAAAAGAGGAAAAAAAACCCATTCAAATAAACTTCATTTTTTTTGCTTTACAGTGTATATATTCCAACTGATTAAATTTGGTTGGGTAGATCAGTTCTGCCTTTTCCAAACTCCCCGGTCTCCTCTCCTTCTCAAGAGGCGCTGCCTCGCCTCCAGCCCGCCCAGCTCCATACCACAGAGGGGACCCCTTCTTCTGAGGACTGTGAGTCTACCATAGCCATCCTCCCTCCACCTCTTCTCCTCTCCTCCTCTTCCCCCTGTCCTCCTCCGCCGCTCCGGCTCCGGTGGGGCCCGGGGCTCGGGGACGGGCGCTCCTCTCGGGGTTCGGCGTGGTCCCGCGCCCCGTCTTTCAGGGAGGGCCACAGGTCATACAGAGACCGGTCCCCGTCCACCCACAGATGGGACAGGGGCCACTGGAGGAGCGGTGGGCGGGGCCAGGGGAGGATGTCGAACGGGACAGCGGGGCACGAGCGGGAGGGCAGTTTCGAGGACAGCAGGGGGGTTATATTTGCAGTGGGGGTTGTGAGGAGTCGGGACAGGTGTTTGGTATTGGATTGGAGGGAGCATTGGAGGATTAAAAGTGACAGGTGCAATTGAGAGACCAATTAGTGCCACGGGGTGATCACAAGGTTTCGTGTGAGGAGGTTGATTGGATGGGTTCATTCAGAGAGTGTCAGAGGGAGGGGAGGGAGGTTATTTGGCACATCACAAATTAAGGTGTAGAGCAAGGGGTTCACAAGAGAGCCAAACAACAAGTTGATCGTTAATCTATGGGCTTATTATGCAAGCTTATTATACTATAAAATATGTTAGATAACGAAAAGGCCCTAAATCTGCATCTTCTGAGAATACACAGCGATTAAAGTAGTGTGTGTACATGTAGAGCATATAGTGGTACTTAAATTAAATAGCAGTTTATGGACAGAGGAGGCATTTTAATGAGGTCCTGGGGTGATTCAAAAAGCCCAGACAGTCACATTCAGTGCTAGATGGCGAAGGTTGGTTTTGATACAAAAATGCACGGCTGTAATTTTAGCTCACTTAGGCATAGTGACACATAGCAACAGTTAGAGAATTAACAACCCACCCAACTGTGTTACCATAAAATAAAACAGAGCCCAATTTACAGAGGAACTCCGTATACAAGCCTGGCAAGTGAGATAGAGAAAAATAAAGGAAGAAAATCAAAAACGTGTATAAGAGAACTTACCAGTTATTTACTGTTCCAGATATGGGTTGGGTGCTGTGTGTCAATGGGGTAGACTTTTATTGTGTTGTGTAGGTGGGGTGTGTTGTATGTAACTGTGGTAGAGTTGTATAGTGTTGTTTTTGGTGGGTGTGTTGTGTGTCGGTGGGGTAGAGTTGCACAGTATTGTGTAGGTGGGGTGTGTTGTGTTAGTGGGGTAAAGCTGCATAGTGTTGTGTAGGTGGGGTGTGCTGTGTGTAAGACAGGTAGAGTTGCACAGTATTGTGTAGGTGGGGTGTTGTGTGTCAGTGAGGTAGAGTTGCACAGTATTGTGTAGGTGGGGTGTGTTGTATGTAAGTCGGGTAGAGTTGGATAGTGTTGTGTAGGTGGGGTGTTGTGCATTAGAAGGGTAGAGTTGTATAGTGTTGTGTAGGTGCGGTGTTGTGTGTCAGTGAGGTAGAGCTGGATAGTGTTGTGTAGGTAGGGTGTGCTGTGTGTAAGACAGGTAGAGTTGTATAGTGTTGTGTAGGAGGCGTGTTGTATGTAAGTCGGGTAGAGTTGTATAGTGTTGTGTAGGAGGCGTGTTGTATGTAAGTCAAGAGGAGCTGCATAGTGTTGTGTAGGTGGGGTGTTGTGTGTCAGAAAGGCAGAGCTGTACAGCGTTGTGTAGGAGGGGTGTGCTGAGTGTCTGCGCTGCACAGTAGTGTGCTGTCAGGTCGAGGCGGTGGGCACTCACAGCAATGGCGTATCGAGTGATATTCCGCTTCTCACACTCTGCCAGGGCCTCAGGAAGCTCCTCCCCGTCATGTGACTCCCCGTCTGTCACCACGATCATGACCTTGGTGGCTCCTTCCCTGGCACCCCTCTCAGGACTGAACGCCTCCGTGCTGCAGGCAGGCAGAAAGGGGGCGTGGTCAGAGAGGAGGGGGCTCGGGGCATAGACACACACTACGAATATCCAACACCTCGCTTCCATTTGACTTAAGAGCTTTTCCACCATCCTAAAGGTACACTGAACAACGTCTTCCTCGTCCTCAGGAATTTCCAGCTTAACTGAAATCATAGGCAAACATAGTGTGTACCTAGCCATGTCTACCCAGCTAGCAGCGAAGAAAAAACACAAGAAAATTTCTTACACCTTTGATAGAACTAAGTAGTAAGAGAACCAATCCATCAGCATAAAACTGCAACAGTCTACAGATCAGATACTGCTTAATTCCAGTTGCATTTTTGCATACCTCTTTGTTTCTGTGCAATGATCCCAGCACACTGGGGGAAGGTTTTGCAAGATATTGCAACATTACCTCGTGTTTACCATATTATCAGCCCTACGTCCTGAGTTGTGCAGTACAGAAAAACACAAAAAAGACAGGAATGTGAGAAAAACTCTTCTTTTCAGAAACTTGTGTTGGTGCCATATCAGAGGATGTAGAAAAACAGTGTTGGGCAATGGGCAGTTCAGCTCAGGGAGGGAGAGAGAGAGAGAGAGAGAGAGAGAGAGAGAGAGAGGAAGGTGGGACCAAGGGAGGGAAGACAGACAAAAAACATAGAACAAAGAGAAGAAGTAGACACAGGATAGAAACAGGATGAGAGATTCATGAGAAAAACTGGCATAAAGACTGACAGATCATACGCAGAGAAAGACTGGATCATACACAAATGCAGAATACCCACAAATAATCAACGCTGTCCTTCATCCTTGCTGAGACACAAGTCTGAGACTTACGGAAATGAGGCAGTGTGGATACCATTAAAATACACACACACACACACAAACACATACCCACATGCATGCACACGCACACAAACATACGCACACATGAAATTCAGCAAATTGGGAAATGTGTTGTTGCACCTGCTGTTGTGAAACACACCCGTGTGTATGGAACCTGCACAGTTCCTCTCTTTATGTGTCACACACACACACACACACACACACGTAACCAGCTCCACCCTGTCGTCGGACTGTGACCTGTTTTCAGAAAGTTAAGTAGCAGAATCAAATCAGTCAAGCCAGCCATTTTCAGGCGACTTTCCAGCACCAGGCTAAATATAACATGGCGGTTTAACCGCAAGAAACCCTGAGGTAAAAACAAGCACTTCCCAATCCAGTCTGCTAATTATACACGCAGTCAGACGAGATGGGGTTAAGGGGGGAGAGAAAAGGGGAGGACAGAGAAAGGAGAGAGGGAGACGAATGGGAGTTAAAGAGACGGAGAAAAGAAGGGAGAGAAGATTAAAAAATGTAAAAGATGGAATATAAACAGAGGCTGGGTAGGGCGAGTGCACAGAAAAGAAATATAGAACAATTGGGCACAGAAAGAAAGATAGGAGGGACTGACTGAAACCAAAATAGGCAACGTGGGGTTACTGTAGCTGAAATAGTGAGTGGAGGAGGAGGAGGAGGAGGAAACGGTCGGTATTTTTGAGAAGGATTTTTGGGCTGAGAAAATGAATAGGAGAGGGACACAAGGAGATAAAAGAAAAACAAGCAGTCCTAATTGTGGGGCCCTGGGTGTATTTATACTCCGTTTTATTGAGCTGCAGTAGAAGGATGATGTGGCAATGACACAACTGCACAGGACCGCTCTCACAATACTGGCCCCAGGAAGATGAGAAGAGAGCCTGTTCATCTTCCTTCACTGATATATTCAAACACATCACACAGAAAGGACAGAAGACACTGTCCATCTCTGAATTAAGGATGATTGTGTGTGTGTGCGTGTGTGTCATGCCAGTGTGTATTTCTTTCAGCCTGTTTCTTGGTGTGAACACCAGCTAGTTAGTGTATACATATGAATTTGCATCTATAAGCCTGTTTCTATATGTTTGGGTGACTGCTTGCTCGTGTGCGTCTAATTATGTGTTTTTAAGGGAGTGTGTACTTTTGTACATGTATGTTTGTGTGTGCATTGTATGCTTGCGTGTGATTATATGCAAGTGTGTATGTATATGTGCCAGGGTGTGTGAGGGTGCATGTGAGTGTACCGGTGTATGTGAGTATGCATGTGTACATACCAGTGTGTGTGCCAGTGTGTTTGAATATGTACGTGTGTATGCCAGCCATATGTGAGTATGTATGTGTGTGTGCCAGTGTGAGAGAGTGTGTATGTGTGTGTATGTGTACAGAGTGAGTATATGTGCGTATATGTGTGTGTATGTGTGAGAGTTTGTATGTGTGCGTATGTGTGTGTCAGTGTGTATGTGTGTATATGTGTGAGAGTGCGTATGTGGGCGTATGTGTGCGTCAGTGTGTATGTGTGAGAGTGCGTATGTGGGCGTATGAGTGCGTCAGTGTGTATGTGTGAGAGTGCGTATGTGGGCGTATGTGTGCGTCAGTGTGTATGTGTGAGAGTGCGTATGTGGGCGTATGTGTGTGTCAGTGTGTGTGAGTACATGCCAGCATATGTGAGTATGTATGTGTGTGTGCCAGTGTGAGAGAGTGTGTATGTGTGTGTATGTGTAGAGAGTGTGTATGCGTGCGTATATGTGTGTGTATGTGTGAGAGTGTGTATGTGGGCGTATGTGTGTGTCAGTGTGTGTGTGTATGCATGCGTATGCGTGCGTATGCGTGCGCATATGTGTGTGTGTGTGCGTGTGTATGCGTGTGTCAGTGCGTGTGTGTGCATGAGTGTGTATGCGTGTGTCAGCGTGTGTATGCGTGCGTCTATGTGTGTGTTGGTGTGTGAGAGTGTGTGTGTGTGCATGCATGCGTATGCGTGTGTCAGTGTGTGTGTGTATGCATGCGTATGCGTGCGTATATGTGTGTGTGTGTGATCATGTGTGTCAGCGCGTGTTTGTACAGCTGTAGGAGTGGACGCCGGTCCCATCAGCACAGCACTGACCACACCTGCTGCCCTGCTGAAGCAGCTCCATCTGCAGCATCAAAGCGCCCCTAATATCAATGTTATCGTAACCCTTTCTCCTTCCGTCCTCAAACCCAGACCGCTATCATTTCATCCGCTGTTCTTTCTCCCCGCGTCTTCGTCAGCGGAGGCAGCAGGGTGAGACATGGGAAATCAGAGGAATGAACAGGGTGGGGAAGGAACAGAAAAGTGAAAGAGAGAGGTTAGAAACACACAAAGGAGACAGGAGTGATGGATTGGAAAAGGTTAAACCGGCTATTAAAATGCTAACTTGCGGTCGTAAGTCACCTGGAAAATAATTTCCAGAAAATTCTATTTTTGTTTAAAATATTGGCATTTCTATAGTGGCATTTCCCAGAGGTTATTTTATTAATACGTTATTTTATTTTTTGTTCTGTAAAGTAAGACATATACAATTACCTCCATTTCTCAGATGATGTTCAGGGTGTGTTTGAACAGGAAGAAATGTCTGCATTTTTGGCACATGTGGCATTTGTGTGAATTTAATAAAAGTGGAATTAAGTAAAAGAAAAATCGTTCGTGAAAATTCAGCTTCTAAGTATCAGGTATCCACCCTGTGCACCTTTAAAAACATAAATGAGACGATTTAGTCACACAGGTCAGGGATCGAATGTCACGTCAGGACCTCTAACTGCAGTGCAGCCTATTAGGTAGGCTGAGCTCGCACATCACGGTGCAGGCCCACTTACGATCACCTTTGTGTGGAGAGAAAATGCACACGTGGAAAAGGGCAGAAGAGAGGAAACACAAGAGAAAGCAGAGAATGAGAACGAGAGAGAGAGAGAGAGAGATAGAGAGAGGGCAAGAGAGAGAGAGAACGAGTGAGAGAGACAGAGAGAGAGATAGAGGAACAGAGAGAGAGAGAGAGAGAGAGGGGAACAGAGAGAGAGAGAGAAAGGGTGGGTGAGAGAGAGAGGAACAGAAAGAGAGAGAGGGAGAGAGAGAGAGAGAGAGAGAGGGGAACAGAGAGGGAGAGAGGGTGGGTGAGAGAGAGAGGAACAGAAAGAGAGAGAGGGAGAGAGTGAGAGAGAGAGAAGAACAGCAGGCTCAGAGAGAGCGCACAGTCCAGTGTCAAATCAACTCTGGTCCAGAGTAGAACTGTATGTTCTCTGTCAGATTTGACTCAACGCTGGGGCGTTTCTCTCTGCAGCTCCGGCGCACTGACCAGCCCATGTGGACGGCGTACGCAGTGCGAGTCTCCCTCCCCTCCTGGCGGCTGATGTTCTTGGCGGCTTCCACCACTTCCTGCGTCGTCTGATAGTCCCTGAGAGACCACTCGTGCACCGAAACCTCTCCGTACTGCAGCACCCCCACCTGCACGGCCCGAAAAAACACACCGTCACATGACTGCACAGGCACACGCACAGCAGCCTGCAGAAACACTCGGGCATACGTACCCAGCAATGCAGACTCACGCAGCTAAGCACCGATTTCAACAGTTACACACACACACACACAACTACACACCGGTAAGGTTGATTTAGGAAAATAGCACACACAAATGCATAGTGATATATGCTGATATATGCATAATTACACAAATTTATTTAGCACACAGTCATCTTGAAAACTACACTGGGCTTTGCGCATCTAAACACCAAAATAAACAACAACACATCAATACACATTACTAAGAAGCACAGAACCGAAGCAAAATGCAACTCCATAGCAACATACATCGCTTACAATCACACAGCAACAGGCCAACGCACAATGACACACTAATGTGCCCAACCACGTATTGGCATGCCCAACCACACACTGATTTTCATAATTACATAATGTAACATAACCCATAATAACATATTGATTCAAATAAATATACACTGACACAGAGACTAAGGACCGACACAACTCTGTCTAAATACACTCTCTTCCACAGTACATATTATGCACTGCTGCCATGAACATAATTGCACATTTAAGTTCAGTGTGTATGACTGGATAGCAGCCTGGCCTCTCTGTGGTTTCGAGCTGAGCAGCGGGGTTAACTAATAGCCCCGTGCCCTCCTCTCCCGCTCAAATGGATCATTTTGGGAGTTTCAGAATCTGTCCAAAAACCAGAGGAATTTCCGCCTCGCTTTGCCTTGCCTCCCCTCCTCCTCCACCCCCCTCCTTACTCCCCTCGTCCCCCCTTTCTTACCACACTAAGAATGCGCTAGCTTAAGTCACGTCCACGTTTATTAATACTGGTATTCATTTTAACCTTACATCCGTACTTCCACTCTTCCTCAGCCCACTTCTGGCTGTGACTATGTTGTTTGTCCAGTCAGAAGTGAACTTCAAACGCACAGACATGAGTCATGACTGCAATGATGAACTCATTTTGGGGTTCAGTGAATTCTGTGAATAGCATAAATGTGAACACACAGATGGTATAGTACACATGCACACACACACACACACACACACAGGCACACACTCTCTCTCTCTCTCACACACACACACACGCACGCACAAACGCAGACACACACAAACATGCACACACACACACTCACACACACAGACACGCACTCTCTGACACACACTCACACGCAGAGACACACACTCTCTGACACACACACATACACACATACACCCGAACACACACACACACACATACACAAAATGTTCTTGCCTGCATTTGTTCAGGGCTGATGTGGAACTTGCTGAGAATGTTGCTGAGGAAGTTCTGCACTTCATACCAGGGGTAGATGCTGTTGGAGCCGTCCAGCACAATCACTATGTCCATGAAGGTGGTGCATCCTGACACACACAGACACACACACACACACACATAGTCACACAAACACACGCACACACACACACACACAGTCACACAGACACACAGTCACACACACACAAGGGCAGATACACAGAACCAGATTTAATTCAACAATGCCATGACGGGGCTTTGTGTCATGGTGACTGGTGCAGGAGCTAGAGCTGCCCTACTTTGTGCAGTAGGCGCAATGGTCTCCCGGAGCTCCATGTCGTCACTGACGGAAGCGCAGATGCCCGTGCTGAACACCGAGGTGCCACACTCCTGTGACCACAAGGGGGCGCACGCCTGCGGGAGAGAGAGAGAGAGAGAACAGGGTCTACTGCCACCGCAACCTGGCTACTCTTCAGCTCTGAATACCAATAAAAGTCAGTGATGTGAAATGAACCCAGAAGGTAGGAGAGAGGGGGAAAGAAAGGGTCGGGGTAACAGAGCGGGGAGGTTGTGGAAAGAGACGTAACGGGGGGTGGGAGGACAGAGGGCTGACAATTGTTGACAAATGTTGGCAGCTGCCATAAATGCTTTTGCAGAGTTGGAACAACTGATGCCAGAAAAGCCATTTAAATAGAACAGCACTGAAATCAAGGGGAAGAAAAAAAAACCATAAAAAACATTTACATCTTCAAAGCGCAGTATTTATTTGACTTCTTAACCAAAGCGAAGAACAGAAGGCGGGGGGGGGGGGGAGAGAGAGAGAAAAAGAGAATTAAGCGTACCAGCAGATGAAAGAAAAACAAAAATTCATACGCCCGGAGACAAAGGGGAGAGGGGGATGGGGGGACAGACAGAGAGACTAAAACGGCGCTGGTTTTACGCGGCCTGTCATTAGAAAGGGCTGGAACGCCGCTGCGACACGCAGACGCAGACGGAGAGGAGCGCAGCGAGGGCCGGAGGAGAGGAGAGGAGGGAGAGAGGGCCGGAGGAGAGGAGGGAGCGAGGGCCGGAGGAGAGGAGGGGAGGGAGAGAGGGCCGGAGGAGAGGAGGGAGAGAGGGCCGGAGGAGAGGAGGGAGAGAGGTGCCTGGCTTTTGCGAGGCCTGTCATTACAATGGGCTGCATTCCGATCCGCTTATAGCTCTGACCACAAGGGCGGCAGCGCGCGCGCACACACACGCAGACACGCGCGCGGAGGGACACACCCAGAAACCGCGCGGGCCCGTCCCCCTGCCCCGCCGCCCCCGCCCCCGCCGCCGCGGCTGAACTGCCCGTGACACCGCGCCCCCGGGCGAGCGCCGGCCCTCTGGCGTGGTCGCCCGCCAAACCAATTCAGGAACGGGCGCGCTTTCCCAAAAACTGGGACGATGTGGCGGGGAGGGCTCTCCGCCTCTCTGGGGGGGGGCAGAGAGTGACGTGGAGGGGCGAGTCCACTCCCTTGGCCCCTGACAGAGCGGGACACTCGGACAGATGGGACAGGCGCGACACCCTTCCTTCTGTGATGAAGGTCGGACGGAATTTTAACTGCACGATAAAAGCGATCGCCGTTTCCTACGACGGCTGAGACACAGCCCACAGACGACGCCGTCTATAGATGTGGACGGGCGTGGGCTCTGAGTCATCGCCCGTTCACCCGCTCCCTCACATGCCCTCTCCTCCCTCTATCGTGACATCTTTTCTTTTTTTGGCGTGTACCTGCTCTGACTTCCTGCCCACATCCTCTCCCTGATCTTTATTCTACACGTCACTCCCCGCTCCCCTTCCCCGCACCCGTTTCGCCCGCCCCTCCCCTCCACCGCACAAACCCCAGGCCTGCAGTAAACAGGATGAGGTCCCCGGAGGGCGTCTACGTGGAGGAAGGTGACCGTAGCGCGGGGGTTTCTGCACCACACGGCCACGGGCCCGCAAAAAAACAAAAGTGAATCACTCAAACGGCGGTAAGACCGCAGTCAACGCTGCCGATCCGATCCATTCCCCATTACCCAGTTAAGATTTGAGATTTAAGATTTCAGCCTAACATAAAGAAACTCATCACCATTATTCACCGCCGATATCATGACTGCTAATGTGCAGTTAATATTGACGCATATTTCTTGATGTCGATGATACTATGCTAGAGCAAAGCATGTGTTGTAGCAACCGCCAATAAAACAGCAACTAGGATCAGTAAAGGTGTGCTGTATGAAATTGAAGGGCACTGTGGTGGACCTGCAGTGGAGGTGTGGTAGATGCAACAGTATGACTCTGTAGGACTGCAGTGAAAGGACACTATATGAGTCAATAATTTTACATTACAATATATCTTATCCACAGTGGCTTATATAGCTACTATTCTTTTACATATAACCCCTTTATACTGCTGGAAATGTGCTGCAAATAATCAGTATTTTTTAGCACCATACTCAAGCCTTCAACAGCATTCCCAGCTGGGAAGCAAACCCACGCCCCCTGAGCTGCAAGCCCAGCTTTGTGGACCAGCCCGGCCGGTGTGCGGCACTGTGGAGCTGCACCGGAGGCACAGCGCCTGGTGCAGCTCTGTTCCCGCCTCAGCCTCACCAGGAAGCCATCCGGGGAGTCCGGGCTCAGGGTCATCCCCAGGTGGGAGTTCTTCAGATTCCGAGACACGTTCTGGAAGGCCGTCTCCCCTACACGGAAAAAAAAGAAAGGAAAACCAGGTAAAGACAGAACGTCGTGACATCACCATGACATCACATCCGTAACACCCCGGCATGACATCACATCCCTGACACCCCGGCCTCCTCAGTGGCACATACTGCTGAGGTACTTCTTCAGCTCTAACTTAGATGGAAGCAGCGCAGACTGACCAGTACAAGGGAGGAAGGGGTGTTGTGCTTAGCTTCATAAGCCAGGCTTTACCTCTCTGCAGGGCAGCATACTGCTAAACCCGCCCACCTCACGGAAACATGACCAGCATTTTTTAACCAATCAGTTCGACTCAGTGACCGCGGGTTCAACAGGTGTCACCTGACTTGATCAGTACTATTTTTAACCCTTCTGCCATTCAATGATCACTGACAGAAAGAGCCTCATTTCATCGTGTGAAGTGTACTTGCCAATTATTACTTATTAGCATAAATACTCATTAGACACTCATGAGGGGGTGGTGGATATATGGTATATGGGTGAGTCCACGAATGCGGTGAAGTTATTCAAGTTGACTAGAATAGAAACATGACCTACTCATTCATAAAAAATACATTTTTGAGAAGTTTGTGAACTTTTGTGTGGCTTCTCAAGAAGGCAAGAAATATTTTCAAGTTACATAAAAGCCACATTTAATTAAATTATGGTGAATGTATTGTTCTGTCATATCTGTTTGTATTGCATTAACTGTATTGTATTGGGTGTTTTTTCATGCCTATGTTTGAAAGTTAGTGGACCAAATGGAAATTAGCCTGCTGGCTTTCTTGTTTTTCTGTACTCAACAATTTTTAAAGGCTTACTATCTGCAATGCAGTCTTATGAAATCTTGCTTTTAAATGGTCTAATAAATTCATTCATTCTAAATCTAGATCTACCCTTTTATTAGTCCTTTGTTCTTTGAACAGGATTGATTTAACAGTGGAGAGCAGATTCAAACGGTCTGGTGTAATGATCCTCTATCAGTTTCACTATTATTACTGTAATACACAGCACATGCCTAACCTTAGGTTCCCCACCGCTAACCAGACCAGAAAAATATTCGCAGGAAACGACTGCTGCGTCAGTTTATCAAAGACATTGTTCACGTTCAAAAATAACAGAGTTTCACATTTCATTTTTATTTCGGTCATAAAACCTGAGAGCATCAAAGTAATATCGTACAGAACAGCTTGGCACATTATGTGTCTGCTGTGGGCGCTCTTGCTGTACTGAAGACCGCTCCTCATAGCCACATCATGACATCACGCTCTCGGTAACGCTCTCCAGTACTGTCACGTTCCCAGCGCCCCTGGGGCGCGCTATCAAAACTCAAAACCAAGCTGAAGCACGAAAGGCGCAAGCACCAGAAGTCAAACAGGCCCAGAGCCAAAGCGCTGAATTACAGTGTGGGGAGAACTGTTTTCAAACCCCTTCCGTTGCTGTAACGTCATCCATCGATTCGCGAAAGTGCACATTAGCGTAGCTCTCCTCCGTGATGCGTGCAGTCATTCGCCTCCTCTTTTCACTCAGTCGCCCATTAGATGTGAGGGAACACCGCGCAGGGCGCCTGCATCACTCAAACAGTTTACAGTAGCCGCCATACAGCGCCTGACTGAGCACATCGCTCAGAACACCAAATGAGTGTGACTCGGATACTATTGATTGTAGATGTCAAGAAACACAAGGCCATTTGAACTGAATACAACACGAAATGGATTATATGTGAAACAGTAAAAAATGGGAATGTTACTGTGCCTTCACAATGGCTAGCATCACTTTAGTGGACTATGGAGCACAAAGAAGCATATCTCAACAGTGTTAGAACAGTGTTAATAACAATTGTGTTATTATCTGAATACTGCTATCGCCATTATGTCATTTAGGGGGAAAGTTTGTTATTTAAGTTAGCTGATTTCAACATTAAATGTAGTCAATTTTGCAACATACAGAATTAATATCATTGGCTATTGAAAAACTGAAGTCTTTCACTGAAGTACTTTTTATTACTTCAATGAATAAATTTCTACTTCAGTTATTAAAATACTGGGATCTTTTCATTTAATTAAAGGTACTTGTTTTGATGCAAGCGTGTGTTTATTTTAATCTTTCAATAAAACTGGACATAATTGTTTTGCACATATAACTTGACTTATTATATATAGTTCATGGTTTTGAATTGTGTTTTAACAGCTTTAAATAACGTGTTTAAAAAAGATGCGTAAGCAATAGAAAAGTCCCATCTATTTCCACCGCAACTGAAATTCATGAAACTCAATGTGATTCGAGATAGGGCTGTCAATCATAACTGGCTGGATATGACTGGTTTATAAATACGTAACCACTCCCCTCACACCAAAGAGTTTCCATAATTGCCAACAGAATGAAACAGATGCAATGATAATATTTTAACATGCCCACAGACATGGGGGTTTCTGCAGACATGCGATTTTTTTCAGCTGTTGAAACTACTGAACACCGAATTTGCTGTACAGGGAAAGCGTTTAGCTTTGTTCAGCACTATGACTGGAGATGATTTCCCTGCAATGACACACAGACTATTTTTGCCAGCCAAACATTAGAAGCACTGCTACAAAAGACATTCATAACAACCACCTCTGTCTGGAAGTTGTTCATCATAGCTGAAAACACATTTCTTCCTCTTCAAGAGAAAGCTTTTTGGCTTTAAGGCCTCTCCCTCACCCAGATTGACTTTAGTGCAGTTGGAGCTCCTTTCCTCAGCCACGGTGCACTTGTAGATGTCTCCCTTCCTGCTATTGGCTGGCCCGTCCCAGGGAGCTCCAACCAGCATCCTGCATTGTAAACGCACAGCGAATCAGGGGTAGGGACATATACTCCATGTCAGAGTAAAAATTACAGTGCAAGTGCTACCTTGTGATCTTACCACTTTGACACTTCTACAGTAAGAAGCATAGATTTCATCTTAATTACTGATGTATGTGAGTGTGTGCTTGTGGTGTTGCACCAATTTACACTTGCAAAATTATTCCATGGAAATAATCAACAAAGCTAGCATACCGTGTCAGCATCCCCCCGCCCCCCTTATATATTTGTCTCCCCAATTCATAAAGTCTCAATCTCATTTTCTAATCTCAATTCACTACTGCGCCACCCACACCAGCACACCAGGACACAGTGGAGTCACAGTGAAGAATTTGCAGTCCAACCCTACAAGCACTGCTCAGAGGCGTAAACTGCTTCTCACTGGCAGCCTATGAGTGCCTGTCATGTCCCTGGGAGGACTTAATTTAGAGGAAACCCAAGAGACTCTGCCTTATTTAAGGAATAATTTCCCTCCAAACCAAAAAAACATTATTTTTTACAATCTAAAGACAATAAAACAATGCACATGTAATGCCTTACATTGTAAGATAAAAACAATGTATCTGGGGAAAACGCCTAGCCCAGGTTGATATGAAAAATACATTGGCATCACTGCAAGCAGTGACAGTCCTACCATCTAAGCAATTTCAAAATCAATCATACTCAACACGTGGGTGCTTGTCTGCCTCAATCAGGTTAGTTGGTGTGTCAATACATGGTTCTGTTAAACTTTATCTTCAAAAGACAGAGTGCCCTCCCATTTCCATATTTCCCTTACTCTTCATCTCATGGTTCATGATTGAGAAATGCTGGTGAAAGGTTTTATGGGAATTGTATTTCATTGTACTTAAAGGTTGTGAAAATGAAACAACCTATATTTGGTATGTATTAATAACACTATATATAATTACTGGCATGTGTATTTCATGAAATGGGTGAGGCAAATTGTATCAGTTAAAATCAGCCGTTCTCTTTTCATTGAGATTCTCTCTTTTACAACTGGATGATAGTAAATGATATCAACATTATTGAAACCAAACATTTAATGTTCATTTTAATGGTTGTACTGCCAGCATTAGGACAGGACAAGCATTAATATTTCACAACCCAATTTCATTAACCACTTCAAAGCCATATTGCATTATGCAAAAATAGCCTCTGGCGGTACAGTGAAGCCACGCTTTCAAATCTGGTAACTCACAATTTCTCGCCTTCAATCTCATGCTGCAGCACCGAGAAGCCAAATAACGCATCTTCTGGTCCAGTAAAGATCCGGGGCCTTTTCACATCGACATTGAAACACTGACACAACCCTGAAAGGCAGAGAGGGGAAACGAAGGAAAGAGAATCGTGTGTTTGCACACAGTGTGATAACTACTCCACTTCACTGCTTAACACAGGACATAACCCTGCGCGCAATACACACAGATACACACAGAGATGCACTCACATCTCATGTTGTCATTGCCAGCATGTTTAAAGTCAACATTTTGAAATACACTGTAAATTCGCATCTGCAGTCAGTTGAAAGGACAAAGGGAAAGGTAAGAGGAGAGGTAAAGGGGAGCCAGGAAAGGTAAGAGCAAAATAAGCGAGAGGGAAAAGAGGAGAGCGGGAAGGGCGTGGGCTATAAAAACTCTAAATACAGTGGCCTCCCTGTCTGGACATACAAACCTGCCCTTTATACAGAGAGAGAGAGAGAGGAAAGAGAGGGGGGAGAGAGAGAGAGAGAGAGAGAGAGAGAGAGAGAGAGAGAGAGAGAGAGAGAGAGAGAGAGAGAGAGAGAGAGAGAGAGAGAGAGAGAGAGAGAGAGAGAGAGAGAGAGAGAGAGAGAGAGAGAGAGAGAGAGAGGAAAGTGAGGAGAGAGATAGAGAGAGAAAGAGGGGGTTTTGGAGGAAGGATACCTCATTCACAGGATAGTAAGAACTAATTTACATTTCAGTACTCATGATATAAACATAAATTATCTCATTAGTGCCATAATAATTCAGAGAATTACATTTATTGTCAAAGACTATTTTAAGGGAGCAGATCGCCGGGAACAGGGTTGGTTACCACTGCTCCAGCAGGTGGTTCTGTTCTCCACCTCCACTGTACCGACAACGTCTGAGTGGGTCACGGTTGGGCCTCATTTGCCTTCGTTTTCCCAGTGAGAGTTCATTACCAAGGTCCTTCAAACCCTCTTTAGACCCAAGGTGGGTGTGGCAGGGCTCAGTTTGTGAGGGGGAATAAGGGCAATCGGAGGACCACGCCTACTGGTTAAGTTGGGCGTGCACACCTGGATAACGTTACAAATCAGTCCAGAGTTTAAAAGTGTGCGTTCCTTTCCCAGTAGGGGTCTGAGGCCGGGGACAGCAGATCCTTCAGAGAGAGCGAGCGAGACTGAATTGTTGGTTGGCTGAAAAGCTGTTGGTGCTTAATTTATTTTGCCTTTGTTTTAATTTTTCTGTACACCCAAGGGTGTGTCACCGTGTATGACAGTGGGTAATTCCAGTCCTGGCAGGCTTGTGTGTCTGGAGGTTTTTGTTTCCAACAATTACCCTGGCTAAATTAGCTGTAAAACACCAACACAGTTTCTCTTGTACATTAGATAATAGTAAAATGTCTCACGTTAGGACGCAACAGCTGTCTTCAGCTGTTCTCCATGCACTTATCAAGAACAGCAGCTAAAATGTCAGATGGCATAAATGTTAGGGCTAATTAAGCAATTTAAGGCCAAAAACCAGCGTGAAAACCAGAAATAGATAAGACTTATTATCCACCTCTGCTTTAAACAGTCACTGCACAAGGTCAACCCCTGGAGTCAGAACTGTAACATTTCATGAAAGAATGAAGAACACTTTTCATTTGCAACTGTTAATCCATTCAGTGCAGTGCTGAGTTCTTCAGCAGAGCTGGAATGAGAGAGGGAGAATCCAAATGTGTAGGATGTTCACCTGGATGTGATCTCTCTCTCCCTCTCTCATTACCTCCCATGACCCTCTATTGGCATTTTCACGTGTTTTCTCTCATTTTTTAGAGCTTGCTTGGCCCCTTTGAGCTTGTTTTTCCCTTTGTTCTACAGCTTGTCCCACATCCCTCTCGTTTAATGCTCACTGGATTTAGCTGCACCTAAAACACTCAGTGCTGCCGGTGGCTGCCATGACAACTGTTAACATTCAAACAGCCCAGTGACAGTCAGGACAAAACTTCATTTAATAATTCAATTTTTATTTTAAATCTATTATATACCATCCATTTACTCTCATGCATTCTCAGTACTTTCCCACACTCTGAATATACATGGATTATGGATGTCTCAGTCTAATTCTGTTCAATTGTGGCCAAACTTTTTCAGCCAGCACATTTCTTACAACAGGCATCCAAAATAAACAGCACAGCACAGTAATGATCTGACATGGACATCTTGTGTTATAACAAGTCCCCTCTCTCCCACAGCCTAGTGCGATGCAGTGTCCAGTTAATGTGTCTGTCCAATTTCTTTTTTGCTGTTTTTTAATGAAATTACAAGACTTTCCGCCTTCTTTCCCTTCATCGTGTCCTGGATGTTTATTAGTCTCTCTCTCTCTCTCTCTCTCTCTCTCTCTCTCCCTGGGGGGGCGGGGGTGGATGGAGAGAGGCAAAGAGATGGACAGAGAGAGAAAGAGAGATAGACAGAGAGACAGGGAGAAATCCCCAGCCTCCCCATACACACACCTGTGTTATACATTTCAGTAAAGCATAACACAGAGTCTAAAGCCAGAAGGCTGGTCACAACATTGAGAGGTCTGTGAAAGCTATCACCCCCCAAGAACACACTGACACCAACACCCTTCTGTATGGGCCAGAAAATACAAACAGACACACGTACACAACACGCCGGTAGCTACATACATATCCCCTAAGTCTGTTAGTGTATAAATATGCTAAACCTTACGTAAATGGCTATCCCACAGAGACTTGGTGAGTAAAAACAACTTGTGGTGACTGCACTTTGGCCCATGGTTGCTAAGTCCTGCAATGTCTTGAATTTCTGTTACGGAAGCCATATTTCCAAACCCCCAAGTAGCTTTTCTGTGCAGTTGCATTACTATGTAGCAGGCTTGATTCTGTCATGCGTCATATAACATGGAGGTCCAAAAGACTCCTAGTAATAATGAAAGTAGGCCTACAGCACAATGTCTCTTTTTTGTTGAAACAAAAAGCTCTTTCTCCCTTTTTCTCACCCCTCAAAGTCCAGTTCTGGTCGAAATAACATCACTAAACTGAGGGCAAACAGACCAAAACGGCATTTTGAGTCTGCACCACTGAAAGCCAACTGCCGCTCTGAAGGAAATACCAAAATAAACCGTGCGCAAAGGTGAACTGTGAAATGAAAACATAAGATTAAAATACACGCTGATTTTTATAAACGATAAGGTAAACCAGGAGACTTAGCCCAGACTAGACATGTAGGAAAGACATCCTAAGAAAATGAATGCTGAAATGAAAATAACATGAAATACCACTGCAAGGAAATTTAGGAAACAGCTGTACATGGTAGGAGCTATTCCAAGTATAACCAGAGGGTACGACCTAACATACCTGAGTTATACTGCTATCGATGATGGTTTTCAGAAGATTAATGCTATGCACAGGGATATGTTCTGTTGGTATGTCTGTTTACTGCAATAAATGTAGGTTTATTAACTGTACTATGATGTCAGCAAGTGATCAATTCTAAAATAATTACCTGCCTAATAATTAAAGCATGCATACGTAAAAACAACACTGGTTAAAATCTTTGACTAGTAGACTCGCAAAAATCCTTACCTTTTAGAAGTACCATCGACTTCAGGAGAAACAGGAATCCGCGAAACTCCATGTATACAAGGTGGTTTTCTCTCTCTTGCTGATTCGCTCTTTTTTCACTTTAATTCCCAGGGGTTCCGTTTAAATGCAGTACATTCGGCATAACACGCGCCCGCTCACGCGCGCTTTTTACTTGTCTAATTCCTTTGGGCTCCGTTTAAATGCAGTTCCAGTGGCATAACTTTCCCTCGCGTACTCCAGATATACAATTACTGGCATCACATTCTCATAAAAGGCATTGCATTAATAAATTAATGTAGGCTACAAACTACGCGATTGTAACAAATAAAAGCTACCAAGTGTTATCCCTACTTTCACCAGTAAATTTTCTGAGTTACTTGAAGAGGTTTAAAATGAATCTAAACAGTAGCTGGTAATAGATACAAAAGGAGAAATCAAGTTTAACTTAACTTCGCGTAGGTCCTTCGATTTTAATAATTCCCCTGGTAATATCTTGTTCACGCATTTACTGCGATCTATTTAGTTAAAATCAATTGATCGCATTTTAAAAATGCTTATCAGCCGTTGACAAGTTCAATTAGCACAACAATACAAAAATAGGCATATTAATAATAATACACTTTTACCTGGTTTCATACAAAACTACACTAGTTGTATCCGAACTTTTCTATTTCATTTCAGGTGTGCATTCCACTTGCATTCTAGCGCAAAACCTACACCTGCATCTCCAAACTGAAGCCTGATTCGCTTACAGCGGTGCGAGCGCACGAGCTCTGTACAAGAATCCCGTTACACGATTGCTGCTCGAAACATCTAAGCCGGAGGCTGTTGCATACAGGTTAAATTTTTTTGCCTATTTCAGTCAAAACTAAACAGTTAAAGTGGCGAAGGTAACCTAGCTGCGTAAGCGTGCCCGTACTGTTTCATAATGTTTGCTCACCTTTCTTTGTGTGTCTATGCTCCGATATTACCATGGCACGAAATATTTGTATATGTTGACCTAATAATTTCTGAAAATAAATGTGGAATATTAATGCTAATTAAAAAGATCCGGACTCAGCTTCAGATTTAAATGCGCTCCTCTTTTCGTTTATCCATTCTCTCTTTAGATTTTAGTTCTCTGGCGTTTTCTCCTTGGACTGCAAAAGTTCACTCCAAAATACACATAGGCGAAATGAAAGAGTGCTTTTATTCTACAGCGCTCCCTCGATGTTCACTCGCTCTCCTTCTCCTCTCACTGCGCGCCTGGTTCGCATTTAAAAAACCCCAAACCACATTCGCTCTCTCTGTGTCTCTGTTTTCTGTTTTTTATACTCATTTCTTTTCCATCTTTATTTTTTCTCCACACACACTCCTCCTCTTCCCTCCACCTCGCATGGGTGGAGACCACCGCTGTTCTTAGCTGAGAAATTGAGACAGAACATAGAACATAGTTTCAAAAATTGGCATAATGAAATTTTACAGAAAAGTTCAAAGGTACCGATCAATTCAATAGAATTATATATATACTAAATATTAAAAGTAAGCCACTTTGATTCTTTATTCAGTGTTTTTCAGAGTTTATATAGATTTGGATATTTATAGATAACGCTTTCCGTTTTGATTAGATATGCTATTATTTTCCATTTATTATGTCTTGGGTATGCTGAAACACAAACAACATTTTGAGAACGTTATTGAATATGCATTATTGCAAGTGATGAAGTGGTTTATTTTCTAGATTTTAAAAAATATATTTCAGTTTTATAGGATTTTTTTGATTGGCCCAGACAATTTTGTGAGGAAAGATATTTTCAGAAGTTTCAGACATCCTGCCAGTTTTACAAATGCAAGTATAGGGCATTGAGGGACCGGGGCAGGATCTGTGGGGGGGGGGGGGGGCTTAGTCAATCATAAAAATGCTCTGTTCAAAATAATAAATAAAATAATTTAACTAGATACAAAAACAAACCAAAAAACATAAAAGGAACAAGGAAAAGCTTCCAAAAAAGTGCTTGCTGCTTAATTGCTGAAAACTGTCCTGCAGTTCAGTGTAGTAGCTTTCAGTGATTGACAGTGATGTAGTCCATTCCCTTTAATGAACAGCCATTCCACTGTGCCACCATCTTGCATACACTCAGCCATGCTTTAGAGGCTTTGAACATGTGGAGAAATACCTAGAAATACACACTGTTGTTATTATTTATCTGTAATAAGACAGAAATGCTGTTACTTTACTAGATTTATAGAGAGTCCTGCTCATTTGGGTTGCTTCTTCCAGCCCATTTTCAACTGTTCAAGAACATTCTGCAGAAGGTAGGCATGGATGTGTAAAAAAAACTGTAGTCCTGGTAAAAGATCCTGGGCTTTTTCAGGGCCAAAAACTGGAATGTTCTTGGCTGGCCAAATCAATCACCCAAACTAAATCCAACAGAACATGCATTTAACTTGCTGAAGGCTAAAAGCCCCTGAAACAAACAGGAACTGAAGATGGCTGAAGTACTTACCTGCCAGAGCGTCTCCAGGGAAGATATCCAGCATCTGTCTATGGTTCACAGAATTCAGGTAGTCATGGGATGCAATGCATTTTGAACCAAGTACTAAATATGACTTTATTTAAGATGTTATTCTTTTGTTGAACTACAAATCTCCCTTAACATGGTGTGGGGGGTGGGGTGGGGTGGGGGGGTCTACGTATAAAAAGACTGTAATTCCTACACAGGTCACCCAATACGGATGTACTGCAAATATCCTCAAATCAGAGCTAACAGTGTGCACTGTAACCATATGTTCATCGTTTCCTTTTCAAATCCATATGTGCTGGAGTACAGAGCCAAAACAACTGAGACTGTCTTACTGCCAAAATACTTACGGACCACCCTGTATATGTTACACACTGTAGCATATAAAGGATGACAAAAGCCCGTAAAGTGCATGGCACACACTGTCCCCAAAATCTGTGACTGCTCCCCCAAGCAAAGCAGTCTAGAACCAGAGTTGTCAGGACCGGTGGTCTAAAGCAAGGCAATACACCTTCAGATGTTGCACGTGTGTGCATTACCCGACTCTCCAAAACAAAAACAAAAAAACCCCCCAAAAAAACAAAACATGTAATGTCTTTTCTTATTCTTTTATATACATTAAATAAACTTAATCTGCACATAAAAGCTGCATGGGCCAACTGAAAACATGCTGAAATTGAACAAATAACAGAGAAAATGAACTATCCCTCTGCAGCACCGTGGCCAATGGCCTAAAGATTATTTTATCCCAAGACCTCACAAAGATGAACGAGCACAGCAATGAATGGTCATGGAGTGCAACCTTTGTGGGGGGGGGGGGGGGGGGGGGGGGGGAATCTAAATGCACAGGCCTGCCAAAAAAAAAAAACAGTCAGAAAAACTACCCTAGATCAAACGGAGAGTAAGAGCTAAGAAAAAGTATCGGAACGAATGAGACAAAAATGATTATGGTGTTGATCGGTGTGAAAAGTGGTAAGAAAACACACTGATGACACCTGCCAACACCATTGGTTTAGCATTCTCAATCACAGCCACTGAAATGGTAAATGGTAATACTGCATGCACTGGGTACACCACCAAGGCTACTCATTTTTTATTTGTTCAATTTAGTTTTTTGTAACGCTTTTTAGAGATACAGTGTCACGTAACAGACACAGTACGAACAGTTTAAAGAGCAGCAGTGCTGTGTTTCAGTGCAGATTCCAATTTCTCCCCTGCCTGCCTGAAGTAGATGATGACATGGATCTTGACAGGTTAATAGAGTGTTTTCGTTTTGCACTGTGAACTAGATAAGTGGTTATAACATTATTATAAATAATTATAGGATAACAATACATAATTATAATGGTGTTTATGACATAATTTGTATTTGTTTTGTGAAGTAATGTTGTGGCTTATATTTAAAACTTGCATTACAAGACAAGCCACTCAACAGCCACCAAGAACTCATTTTTGATGAGACAGAAGTGGCACAGATTCTGTGCACCAGAAGAAATTCCCATCATTACTATACTTCCTCAGAGGCAATATGTTTACTACTACTGCTGCTGCTACTGCTGTGTTACTACTACTACAATTATTATTATTATTATAATTATTATTATTATTATTATTATTGCACAAGTGCCTTTCTGTGTGGACGTGGCATGTTCTTGTTTTTGCCTGGATTGGCAACCTCTCCAAGGAGTATTCCTGCCTCCTCTCGCCCAATTGAGAAATCTTGGGAAAAAAAACGAATCGATTAGTATGTAAAATAGACTTCCTCCACTGTTTATGTTATTTTAATATAAGACATCGGAACGGACGCGGCCTGTTTTGCCCTTTTCCTGCCGGTAATTCATGATTTATATTTATTTGCCCAGAACCCTTCATTATCTAGCCATCCAAAGTCATAACATTATAAACGCATTTCAGTGTGGTAAGGCTTACCTTGTCATTTTGTCACTTTATTCCCACTGGAAAATCCTCAAAGTGTATGACCCTGTTTACATGGGAAATCCTGGATCGCACTACAAATGGATAATCACATTAGTATAAATCTCTACATAATTCAAGTCATGTTTCATTTAGACTACACACAGCCTCTTCAAAGCAGCAAGCTTGTGTTTTGTAGTGATTGACAATGTATGAATAATGTATGAACTATTCATGTTCAAAAGATGCTGCAATAATCTTTGGTGCAAATTAGGGATAATCGCTAGGGTTGTATTTTATAGATATATTTATCATCCACAGTTAAACAATCACACATATATATATTTTTTTTTAAATGCTAAAAATGTAGTCCAATTATAAATTCCGATAGAGCATAAATCATTTGTCATCTGTTATGTCCCATTTCACATATGTTTTTCCATCTATCCTCCTGAGACTGGGAAGAAAACAAAGTTTAAGTGTTTCAATTTTTTTGACATAATACAAGTATCTTGGATTACAAAAACATGTTTCAGAGAGAATATTTTCCTAAATATTATTTATCTTATTTTTACTGAATGTCCCGTATAGTTTAGGTTTGAGCATAGTAGAATATGTGGTTCTTGAGATTAAGGCCAAAGACGCATGTCTCCTACAGGGGACAGAAATGAATCGGCAAGTTAGAGGATAAAGCGCTTCTGGTTGTCTTTCGATCCTTCCACATACAGGCGCTTCATGACGGTGATGTCGCTTCTTTAGTCTTTCATCGCCCCCTGGTGGTGGAATGAACTCTCCACATGTCATGACAGCCGAAACACTGTGTTTCCTCCACCGGAGTCAGAGACTGAAAACCCACATGTTCAAATTGTATCTTGGCTCAGCAAATTCTGCCTCTTTCCTGTCCTTAACTGAACATTCACCCAGAGTTAAATACCTCTGGCCTGGAGATTCTTTTCCATATTAAGCACCATACCTTGGTCCGTTCTGCAACTTAAAACTCTGTCCCTTCAAACACACTCTCCTGCCTGCTATGACACTTATGTCATGTTTTGGCGTGCACACTCGCACTTTTCTCGTGTAAATGAAATGTTTATATTTGTTTTTAACGCTTTTATTTCAGAATTTCAAGTTGAGTTTTTTGACCACAGGGTGTCGCTATTACCTTGTGTATCTCCATTCATAGGACTCAAATTATGTTCTCCACATAACCACAGTGTGACGCTGTTACTTTGTGTGCCGTTGTATTTGGCTGTGGGTATTTTTTGTCTTTCTTTTTCATCAAATATTTGAACTGGTTGAGGAAAAAAAGAACAATTTTCTGAATCACGTGCGCATGATTTTTCTGTTTTAAGTACTTTTCATTGATTAAAACAGTAGCGATGATATCCACAGTGCACCATTTTTAATTTTTACAGTTAACAAACAATTATTAAAATTCATGTGTAAGTATGATACTGCAGGACACCTTAATTAAGAGAGATAAATCACTGAACGTGAGGTTATTTGAAGTCAGAATGCTGATCTGCCTTTCTCCCTTCTTGCTTTTATACTTTATATTTCTGATTTCGCCCCTGCCCCCAGCACCAAACATTTTCCTGCTTTTTCCTCATGTTCTCTCATATCTCTCCCACGGTGTGGCCTGTTGCCCCGGCAGTCATATGGGGTCACATGGGTGACAGGAGGGCAGTCATGTGATAGTATAATCAGATGACAGATTTGGAAAATCTCCGAGCAGACATAAACTCACTCTAGTGAGTAGACATATAATGCTCAAAACACACAGACTGATGCATGTGGGGAAAAAAGCACTGTAAAAATGCTTATTTCACATATGCACTTTGCACTCTTAAACTCACACAGACAGGGAGGGAGTGTGCATAACCATGAGCATAACCATGAACCTCTACCACATTCACATACGCAAATACACACACGCACGCACAAACAAACAAACAAATGTACCATATGCCAGCTGCCCACACAGGCATACGCGCACACACACACACACAAAGATGAGCATACACCTACCCATGTGCAATATACACACTCACATACCCATGTACACCCACACACAGGGACACATATATTCATATATACATATATTCATAATTACATTGCATTACATTACAGGCATTTAGCAGACGCTCTTATCCAGAGCGACTTACACAACTTTTACATAGCATCTACATTGCATCCATTTATACAGCTGGATATTTACTGAAGCAATGCAGGTTAAGTACCTTGCTCAAGGGTACAACGGCAGAGTCCTATGCGGAAATCAAACCTGTGGTTACAAGACCAGTTCCTTACCCACTATACTACACTGCCACCCAGTAATGACAATAAACGACAGCGGGCATGCATGATTTCGTTTTAACTCAACCAGTAGCACTGAGTCACATACTCATGAAGCAAACACCCAAATACTAATGAGGGTGCTGGCGTGTACTCTCGGTCACAGAGAGTGTGAGAGAGTTTCCTTACAGTCACACAGCAAGCTGTGAACCCGATGATAACTTGGAAATGGAAGTGTCTCTAAAGGGACCGTGGCCAGATTCAGTTATCTTTTTTTCCAAAAGGAAACAGTGAAGTACCCTCAAGGTTTATTTTACACGGAGACATTTGAGTCACCGTGTTTGCTAACCTCTCCGCTTGTTTTTCTGCCCTTTCTGAGCTTCGTCAGGGTGGGGTTCTCCATCGAAAACGTCAACATTGTCACAGTTAATATGAAACTGCCCACAAATTAAGCATAAAGCTGACACGCGTGCTCCCAAAGGAGACATTATTTGTGTTTCAGTTGTTTCAGCGCTGTGTTTTCATTTCAGTGATTCACGGGTGTGTGCGTGTGTATGCGTGTGTATGTGTGCGTGTGTGTGTGTGTGTGTGTGTGTGTGAATTCATGCACATTTGGCTGTGTGCAAGTCCTTGTGTCTGTGTGTGCATAAGTGTGATTCAAGGATCAGCACTGCCAGTTCCGTGGGTTGCCAGTATATGAGGTGCATGCCTCCCAGTCCTCAAACCACAGCATTCCATAGCCAATCAAGCGACATGTAGCCTCATGACATCATCGCCTCTGGAATGAGTTGACATCATTGTTGCGCGGAAAATGAAATCGGAGCTGGGAGGCGATTGAAAGCGTTGACCGCTCCAAAAATGTCGTTAAGTCTGAACATATGCACTCGGAGCTGTGAATTCACATTCCACACTGAATGCAGTATCACTGAGCAAGCGGATCTGGTTTGGGAAACACACTGATTCCTGAGGAGCATTATTATCCTATAACCTTCTCACCGCCACCCACTCAGTCTGGTATTTATTGCTCAGTCTGGATGAATTAGCACTTCATACAAAAAAATTCCTTTTATGTTTGGCCTGTACGTTTCGCTTTGAATCAGTTTGACAATTTGAGTCACCGTCTGTATGGCTATTATTTTGTCAGGCTGCCTTTGTATGAGTAGGCTACGGTGTGTGTGTGTGTCATCGTTATGTGTCTGATACTCTGCACCAATACAATAAAGGGATTGTGTGAGTGAATTCAAAAATTAGCGAACAAGCAACAGAGGAACATTTTCAGGGTGTCACACAGTCGCTACCCACAATCCAATGCTTCGATCTGTTTGGCTTCTGGGGCATATTTTAGTCATTATCTCTGGAGGTTTACTGTCTCACATTAAGTGCACTGTTGACCCCCCCCCCCCCCCCCAGTGTCAGCAGCACCACACATTTAAGAAATCAGCCTGGCTCGGCCTGTCTCATTTTTAACAGTGATTGCCTCAGTGAGCTGAGGTTCCGACTCATCTCAGGTAATGATGAGAAAGACTAGCAAATTTTCAAGCAACCTAATAACTTGGTGATAATGACAAAGATTACATTTCAGTTGTATTCTAGTTCTGATATTAGCTTGAAAATGTTCGTTATTATGCAGTGTAAGTGAGAAGTGTACGTGAAACATGTGTGTTGTCTCGGTCTTCTGTGTGTGATTGTGTGTGTGCATGCTTTTATAGTGCTACGATAGGAAGGGGAACAAGAATGGAAGAGGATGGAGAGGAACGTGTGTGTGTGTGTGTGTGTGTGTGTGAGTGTGTGTGTGCTTTGTGTGCTCAATCTGAGTGCCAGTGCATTTTTGGAAAGTACACGTGGAGCCCGAGTAGGAATCGAGAATGTCCGTTTTATGATCTCTGCGTACAGTGCGAGGTATTTGTGAGGATTGTGTAGAATGTGTGTGTTTGGCATGGTATTTGAGTGCGCACTTTATGGTACCCAGGTACTGTGCAACTGTTTTTGAGAAGAGAGAGACAGCTGCATTTAACTGCCCCGGGGGGGCTATAAACATGGAGGGAGGGGCAGTTATTTACCCTTTTTTATTGGGGCAGGAGGAAAAGGAGGGGTTATTTTATTGGGGTCACACTGTAACCAAGTGCAGCTGCGGGGCTGAAAGCAGAGAGAATGTAGCTGTTAAAATTTTCTGAAATTCCTTCCTTATGGTCCCTCTCTTGCCCTGTCCTTTCTTCTCCTTTACCCCTCTCCCTCTCTGTACATGTATTGTTCTTTCTCTCTGTCTCTACCTTTTTTTGGGTGGCACTTGCTTTTTATGATGAGGTAGCGTTTGAGCATGCACCCCTCTGATATTGAGTGTGTGCTGTAGTTTCTTTGCACTGTCTAGACCTCCTCATTTTCTAGTTCAAAACCATCCTGCCCTTTGTTACCTTGTTAAGCACATCTGCTGTCAATCATTGCCACCCTGTAACCCCATTGGCATTTCCTGTCCTCGAGGACCCGCCCACCTGCCCCACCATTCTAAAGCCTCACTGGTCACTTCATAATTTGATCTCACCCTAAGTACAGGTCCTAGCTCCCAGACTGGCCAAAGGAGGCGTTTGTCAAGTAGACCCACATTTCAACCAATAATCTCATTATTTCTACCTTTGTTGCCATGCCGTCAGATGTTTATGTGAACGTCTCTCCGGTTTGCAAAACTAATATTGTAGGGATGTAAAGCAGGGGACTTGTCGCATAAGATCCTAACAAAGAACAGCAGGAAATACTCCTTTTCCCAAACAAAGATATGCTTTTAATTTTAATTTAATTGCACGGGAATCACATGGTAGAAACCTGGACTGAAAGCAAGATACCTCTTGTGGGGCCTGTAAATCAGGTTTAAATAAAACAGCAAAATATGAACTTTTTAACGAAATCTACAGTGTCATTGAGAGAGAGCGAAATAAAATAATGACTAAGGAGAGATGAATTCGAAATACAAATAAGTGAGAGAGAGAGTCAGCGAAGGGGGGAGGAAAAAGTTGGAGGAAAAAAAGGGATTTATAGCATGGTGTAGACGGAGTAGACAAGAACAAGAAGGACAAGAAGGCTGGGAGTGAGAACTATAAAGAGGGAGCTAGACGTGAGATGGCCAGGAGACAGATGAGCTATTCTAGACGCAGGCAGCTGACAGAAAGCCTAAAATAAGATATGTGTCAATGTGCAAATGCACTTACAGTATGCTTTGAGAAAACCTTGGCTGGTGTTGTGCGCATGAGAGACCGTCGAGATGAGCCCAAATATCATTTTAAATAAACGCCCCTCTCGTTCCCTCTCCTCGCTCTGTCCGCGAGATGCGTCTTTCTGTCTGAGAGCGAAGGCGTTTAGACAGCAACAGCCGCCTCCCGCATTCATGAGACCACATCGCAACCTTGGACGCCACGCGCCATTCGAACTTGAAATTGCGCGTGACATTCCTTGTGATTTCGGTGGCTGGTCTGCCTGTCGATGCACAGTCAAAGCGGCCCATCTTTCCGGGAGCTGCTTGGCTGTCGGAAAACATTTTTCCCCAAACGCTGTGGTCACAGAATCTTTGTTTCGTGGCACGCAGTTTTGTTTGTCCGGGAAAAGACCATTGAGATTTTTTTTTTGTCTGTGGTTGCTGGCATCTGAAAAGTGAATATCAGAGCACCATGGAGGATTTTACCTGATGTGACCTTGTGAGAACCTGACCAGACTGTTTTGCGAAGGGAGTGCATATAAAGTTCAAAACCATGGCTAAAATGGAGTAGGGTGAAACAGCCTTTGTAGACCGATGGCGTCACAGGCCAAAATGACAGAGCCTCCCAGCCTTCTTCTAGACTTCTCAACCTGTACTGAAACTAAAGCTGTAATTGTTCAGCATATTTGACAGACTGACTGTATCAGGACTGGTCAGCTAAATAAATACCTTTTGAAATTGATTTAAAAGAAAAATATCTGCTATCTATAATTTATACAGTCGTAACATTTATATATCAATCTTTGTATATCAAAACTTGAAAACAGACTTACTTGCATGCAGTTTTTTCTATCATGCAATAAGTCTTCCTGCAGAAATTCTATGGCAGTAAGTCATTAAGCCGAAGTCAGTATTAAACACTCCATCACAATCGGATCTGCATCACACTTTATTGTTTTCTCATGGAACTTACATTCTAAGACCACATTTTATATAAAAGAAATGCAAAGTAGAAACCGTACTCTAGTATGGTATAAATATACAATTTTCAAAAGAGCAGAACACAGAGACACTGACACAAAAAGCCTAACCGACTGGCACACTGAGGAAGAGCTCTTACACTGACTGGCTCACGGGCACAGAACAGATCTAACAACACCAGCATCGCGGCACTTACACAATGCCTGACACTCTGACTCTGACTGATTGACTGACTGACTGACATGCTGAAGGCCTAACTCTTACACATAAAGACTAACCACTCTGATACACAATACAAACTGACTGACACTCTGAAGCACCATCTCCCCGACTGGACGACACGCTTAAGTTAAAAGCTAAGAATAGCCAATAGCAGGCAGTTGTACTCAGCCCCCGACAGGCGAAGTGACTCGAAGAGAAGGAGAAAGGAGGACGCTCGGGGCGGGGGTTCTGTCCGTCACTCCCGTAAGTAGACCCGGGTGCACACCACCTCGTTGGCACTCATCGTCTGAAACACATTAAGGCACAGTCTGAGAGGAGGGGCAACCACAAAATAACACTAAATCCGTGTGAGCGTAATGCACACACAAACACACGCGTACTCAAAACATCTCACAGCGACAACTGATACAGGAAGTCATCAGACAAAAGACACCCAAGGACATTCTGCACATAATTACATGGATTTTCACACACGTGTTTTAAACCCCACACATACTACACATAACCAGAAATAACCTAGTTTTAGTGTTTCACTCAAGGATGCTAATTTGAGGTTGAGTTTTTTGTCTTGGCTTGTAAACTTTGTTTGGTCATGGTTTTGTTCGCATACGTATGCTGTGCAATACACTCAAATGTAGGCCTACAAAGCCCTCAATCAGTCTTGGCCTAACACCAAGATGATGGCCTTAGAAACAGTGGGCTCGACTCCTAACACAAAGTATTCAGTCTGAAAACATAAAAGGCAGTATGGTATAACTGCTATGATCACAAGCCAATAGGAAGTTTCGATTTACCAGGATGAGCTCGCCGTCATTGGTTATCTCGCGGGTCCATGAAGTCTTGGGGCCTTCCCCCTTCTGCAGGACCTGCTCACAGCTGATCTTGTTTTCAGTCTCCCAGCGGGGATAACTCTGGAAAATACGGAGGGAGAGACATGCAGCTAGAAACGCTGACACTGCACATTCACCCCGACCCAGTCACAATGAGGAAACCGATGGGAAGAGTCATTGGCAAAAACAGCATGGGCAGATGTTAATAGCATCACCTGCAGCTTCACGGCGAGCATGATTGAGGACAGGAAAATTCCGGCATAAAGTGAACTGTTGCAGGGGGATGTTCAGACGCATTGAAACTGTACGGACATGCTAACACTGTCTCCATTGTTACTGTTAAAGTGAACACTGCAGCAGAGTATTTGCTTTGGAGGCTATTTCTACTGTAGAGCCAAAAGTCCATCTGTGTGTGCGTGCGTGCGTGTGTGTGAGAAAGAGAGAGACCAAACAAGATCCTTCCCAGGAGATGAAGGGAGGGAGTGATTATATGATTACAAAAAAATGAATGCAGGCCCTTTCCGGAAAAAAAAAAAACAGGCATGGCCAATGAAGGAGAGAACAACTGAGCAATGGAAGGGTGGAGAGAAGAATGAGCCGAGGGAAGAAAAAAAAGTGAAGAGAGGGAGAAAGGCGAGCAAATGAAAGATAGACTGAGACATGAGAACGATGAACAAGAGCGAGCATGGAGAAAGGGATGGCTTGGACGAGGAGGAGAGGGGCAGGTGGAGGAAGGACGGTCAGGGCAGAGATGGAGAGGGAGCGCAGGGGATGAAGAGAAGGGTGGAGACGGAGGAGCGGCTGGGCGCGGCGGACGACGACGGCGGCCGGTACCGTGCAGGGGCGGCCGTCCACGGTGCTCTCGCTGAAGGGCTCCCCCACGGTGAAGGAGACGTTGGTGGTGCGGATGGAGGTGGAGGTGCGTATGGACATGGTCTCCCCGTCCTGGGTGATTTCCACCGAGGGTTTGGACGCCGCGGCCACCGCGATCTTCCTCAGCATCATGTTCACCCCTAAGGAGCGGAAACGCATTCACATGGCCTTAAGTACCGCACGTCAGCATCACTTTATACACAGTGGAACAAGACAACGCACGCCGTGTCTGGCAAGGTGCGGACCGAGGAACTTGCAAGCAAAACTTAAAAAGAAAGGTCTCACACTCTCTCCTCTGATGCAGTATTTAATAGCTATAAACGTTTTTTCTGCAAGCTTTTGCCTTTGTCAGGGCTTTGAGCCAAAGCTCTCTGCCGAAATGTTGGCTATTAAATACTGCATTGAAGAAAAGAATGTGCAAACTTTCTTTTTCAGTTTTACACTTTTCATCACTTTATACCACACATCACTGGGTTATTATTACAAACTTTGTACATGCCATTGAGAAATTATTAAAGTTCGTGTCTTATATAAATCTGCCTGCCAAATATGGCATTATTTTATTATTTTGGAAGGTTATTGCAGAGTAAAGCTGCAGCTCTGTAGAGTCAACACTGTAACCACATCTCCGTGTTAATGGAATCTGGTATTGTCATCCAAATGACCCTACACACAGTGTATTTTATAAAGTGCTTCACGGTCACGAGTGAATTTCTCAAACTACCATTTATTAAGGGAAAACAAATGTAAATTATGTCAAATATTTTCTTTTTTGTCACTTTCTTGTAAATTCTCATTGTCGCAGTTCTCAAAGTTCGGTGGACACCAAGAACCGAGCTTCCTGATAGTCCCGGGGTATGGATGGTTCTGGAACTGTTTTTTGCAATGGAAAAGAAGCAACAGCACCAGCATTATTTATACACCGCTGACAGACAGCGTGGCTGCTGATAGCTGCAAGTTCAGGATTTAAAATTAAGAAGGGCGAGCTAGAGGAAGAGGATGCTGGGAAACAAGTATAAGCAGTGATCTCATTTGGGATTCGGGGAGGCAATTCACCAGGATGGAATCTCCTCTATGACATCAAATGGATAGGCTATCCAGCAAACACGATCCTCTGCAGAGACGAGCACAGCCGCCAACAAGGTGTTCCCGAAAAACAGCTGCACTGGCGCTAGCCATTTAGCAAGAAGTATGACTTCACCATTTAATCACCAGAAATCAATCGTGCCACATCAAACTCAACACACTGACCAAATAAACCCCAGCTCCACATAAAAGTAAGTGTTGAACTACATCCTATTTCCACCAGTACAACAGTTGTCTGACTGCTGTAGTGAGACTTTGATCATGGTGTGCGTGTGTGTGTGTGCGTGAGTGTGTGTGCGTGTGTGTGTGTGTGTGCGTGTGTGTGTGTGTGTGTGCGTGTGTGCGTGTGTAAGAGTGAGAGAGAGACGGAGGAGACAGGGCCTGTGTGTGGTTCTGTGAGGTTCGAGTGCAGAAAGAGGGGGAAGTTATTGGAGTTGCCCCAGGGGACTTGGTAATCTGTTACACCTTCCTGTCAGGAAGCAGAGATGGAGCAAGCCAGGGAAAATGGGGAAAAAGAGAGGGAATGGAAAGGATTGAGTGGGCAAAGGGTAGGAAAAAATTAGCTAGGGAGAGAGAGAGTGAGAAAAAGAGAGAGAGAGAGAGAAAGATTGAGAGAGAGAGAGAGAAAGAGAGAGAGAGAGGGAGAGAGAGAGAGAGAGAGAGAGACTGTGAGTGTCCCAGTGTGAGTCCATTTGTCGAATTGAGTTTCACACTTCTCACCTCTCTCACATTCCCACCTGTCACAGTGTGTAAATATATACACACCGAGATGCCCCAGTTCACACACTGACAAACACTCACACGGGCCACACGCACAGAAACATGCACAAGCAGCGAGCCAACGATTGCCATTTATCATCTTTTTCAAATCAAGGTCCGTCCATTTTGGCCTGTAGGTCAATAGCAAAGAAACGGCCACACACACACACACTCACGCACACACACACACAGACGGTCAGGGTCAGGGTCAAAGGACAGAGGTCAGAGGAAGCATTTGGGACGGGGGTGGGGGGGGGGGAGGGGGGGGGGAGGGGTGTGGAGGGGGAGGGGGCGGTGACAGGTTGCATCCAGCTGTGCTCTGCCCTCTTAATGAAACCCAGAGGAACTGCGCCATTAGCCTCTGCCAGTCACAGCAGTGAAAGCACATGCATGTGAATCAGAGCGAGGAGGGGCAGCCTCCCCTGCTTGTGTGTGGGCTAAAACAGTTGTCAGTCAGTCAGTTTGTGCGACTGTGTGTGTTTTGTTAAGTGTTTGCGCGTGCACGCATGTGCGTGTGTCCGTGTGGGTCTCCTGGCTCCGTCAGAGAGAATAAGCACGTGCGTTAAAATGTCTATGTCCGTGTTCATGAGGACACAGACCAAGTGCGGTACATGGCGTTTACCTGCGACCTGGCACAAGCGCAAGTCATACAAGATGGAGCATAACGAAACATACAGGCCGGTTAGTCTTCTCCACCACGTTTGTCCTCCAACCCGCATTCCAGCTCCTCCTCTCCTCTCCTTTCTCTTTCTGGGTGAATTCAATTTCCCTCTCTGCCGTTTCTCCCTTCAGTCTCACGCCCCCCCCCTCCCCCCCCCACCCTCAGCCTCTCTGCCACACACGCACATTCCCTCCCACCCTCCACTGCATGCACTCACTGCCCCTTAGATGCTCCACCCTTCCCATTTCAGTCCTTACCAACCTTTTCCATCTCTCCATCAGTCTGTTTCATTCTGCTTCATCTTCAGTCTAGCCCAGGGCTGCCAAACCCTGCTCCTGGAGATTTGTCTCCCGTCCTGTGGATTTTCACTCCAACCCTGACAAAGCACACCGCATTCAGCAGCTAGAGCTCTCCTTGAGCTGCTAATCAGTAGAATCAGGAGTACCAGATAAGGGTTGAAATGAAAACCTACAGGATGGCTCTCAGGAACACGGTTGGGCAGCCCTGATCTATCCTATCTAACCACCTCTCTCTCTCTCTCTCTCTCTCTCTCTCTCTCTCAGCATGGTGTCCACTACCCTACATGAGTTTAATGAGGGATGAGTGGAGCGACATATTTATGGTAATTGGCGCGTCAGTCAAACCAGGAAATTGAAATGCAATGATGAGACGCTGACTCTGGCTGAACAATAGTGGCATTTAAGAGGTATTTAAAATACATAGACCGAAAGGCACGCACACTGGCACACAGCAGTAGTATTGAATAACATGCACGCACACACAAAACACACAATGTCCCGCAACAAACACATACATACCAATGCGTCAATGCGCAAATGCAGAAAAAGACAAGAAACAGAACACACATTTATCCATAAGGAAACACTGACAGCCATGCACCACGCATACACGCGCACCCTGCATGACTGTCTGAACGGGCATTGTCTGTTCCTCTAAATGTTCATGCAAAACAGGTTTTAGTGGAGAATGGAGATAGTAGAGACACAAGTTTCTATACTTGAGGATGTTATAAAAATAGACATCTTCCAGCTATACAAAAGCTACAAAGCGTAAAGCTTAAAAAAGCTCTGAAATCTATATACAAAGAGCTTTGTAAATGTTGTCTGTTCTAATTTCTCTTGATGCTGCATGCTGCATCAATCTCTTCACATCACACATCCATACACACGCGGCGATTCTCTCCTCGCACAGTGACACAGACAGATGTGCTACCGTTTGTTCCATTGTGTTCGGAGTGGAGTGGGGGCAGTTACTGAATTTTCGTGTTTGACTGAATGACAAAGACCCCCTACCCCTCCGATGCTGAGACTGCACAGCTGTGAGTGTGTGTGCGCCTGTTCGCCCGCATGTGAGATGAATGAACAATGATTCAAGTACACGCTTTAATATAAATTGCACGGTTAATTTGCAAAGACTATCATCAATACTATAACTACCATCAGCAAATCACCGTCATCAGTAGCAGCATCATCGTCGCTTACCCAATGCTTTCAGAAGTTCATCGAAGTTCTCAGAACTTTTCATTTTCCAAGTTCCAGCGAAATCAGGAATTTTGCGATCCATGTTTCAGGCTAGTTTGCACGGGAATTATTATTCAAATATTAAAACCGCAATATTTATAGGTACAATTTAATGCTGGGGTGCTCAGGTAATTTGTTATCTTGATTTAGAAAAGGTCTGACCCTGTCTTTGCACTTTTATTTCCGATTTGCTCGAGTTCCGTTACTTTCCCCGTCCTGAGTGTTGCCTTTTAGTCTCTCAGAAATTCTTCTCTTTCTTCGTGGCTATTCAACCTTTTCTAACGACCTCTCCCTCTCTAACCCTTTCTATCTACACAGATCCTTATCACGGCGGTCTGTCACTGCATGTTTCAAATGGCAGCGGTATGAATGGGATGGAATGGAAAAATAGCCGCTAATTTTACTGCCTAAGACACACCCCATTTTGATTCTAACCACGCCTTCACATAATTATGACTCCTCCCCTTTCGCGCAGATGTCCCAATAGAGACCCAATATTTAATACTGCGCCCCACCCCCGGTGAACATGTGCGTTCAAGAGGCGCCTAAAAACCTCCCAACAACTTCGTTTTTAATCTCGCCGCTTTCAAAAGAGTAAAGTAAAGGACCGCGCCCGTACACGCTGGCAAATGATGTAGATTTGTAAGGTATTATTACAGGATTATCATTTTCACTTACGAGGATAGGCAAAACACTGGTGCTGTTTATGCAAGAAGGAAGAAAAGGTGAAATGCAGGACAGTGACTCGCAACAAATCACGACGGGAGTGTCCGTGTTTATTATGATCAATGTAAACAGACATTTAAAAAAACGAAACCAATGCAAGGCTGGTGTCGGTGCCCTCCCAGTCTAAATGCGTTGTAGGAATAAAGTCGCTCGCGACGGGTCAAACCGGAACCCTGGCAAAATCAGATCGATAAAGATCAATTGAAAGAAAAAGCCTTGAGGCGACAAATGAAAGGGAATAGGAGCAGGAAATAAATATGGGAAGTCAGTGGCTGGAGGGGGAGCAGCCGGGGCGTCCTGCTGTTCGGGCGTAAGAAAGGAGAGAGAGAGAGGACAAGACTTGGCTGCGAACGACAGGCTGGAAAGGCAAGGAAGCAGGCATGAGTGGGGAAGGGCACTAATATAGCAAAGGGTCATGGAGACCGTAGATGATGGATGGCAGCAGGGACAATGGGAGCCTTTACCATTGACTATTGATGGATGATCTTCTTCGCGCAACGCACACCCCCTCCAGATTATTAGCCCGTTACCGAGACAACCACGAGCAAACACCTACCCTTCATGGCCACACAGGCACAAATACATAGTGGCACAGGATACTATAATGTCCCATCATTCGTAGCTATTTGACAGGACACAATGGACTACTGTAGTTGGCAGTGGCATGCGTTCAGTGCAATCCCACACTACTTAACGCACTGTTACAATAACATAGAACAATGCCGCGTATCAAATGGACGGTGCGAAGTGATACGCATGTATCATTGTTACATTATTAGCACAACGTGTTAACATGATATATTTAAAGACTGCTCCGCCAATTCACGGATACGTTTGATGTTATCAAAGTACGCAACTTGTGTTTTCAAGTACGTGGAATCCCGATGAGGTTAAAAGATACCCCCTGCACTCTATTCACCCCGCTTTGCACAATAGATTCATGTCTTCACAGGTTCCTTTTAAGGGAACGACAGACCGCAATTATAAGCTTCCCACATCACCACCACGATCTCGCTTTTTTTTGCTCCGCCGTCACTCACATGCATTTTGGCCCGCGTCTGTTGGCTCTTATTGCATAACAGTGACATCCCTCACATATTAATTTCAGCTGCGATCAGGTTGAACTGTGCGCGCCTATAGGGTGAATACTACTGGTGAATAAACACTGTAGGTTAAGTGTGCCATGTTTGAGAGTCAAGTTTGCTGGTTTTTTTGCGCAGGTACCTGCACATGTTTTGTTTTTTCTTAAAGCTTATTTAGCAGAAATGATATAAGCAATGCAACTTAATTATATTTGCCTGGAGGGCCTTTTGCAATTGTACATGTACATGTACAAATATGTTCCCTGCATATGGAAGTGGTGTTATCACATCACTATTTAATTAAAAGACAACAATATCTATTATTGAAAAAAATGTGTTACATTATTTTCTTTACTGTTCTAATAATGAACTTCTGTGCTGGACAGATTGCACAATTTAAGTACTTATGAAAGCATAGGCCACCTTACCCAGGAGACTTATTAGATCAATTGTACTTTAAGACCAAGTGTCTTAGCAGTGGTTTAGCTAAACAGCAGAACATTACATTACAGACATTTAGCATACACCCTTATCCAGAGTGACTTACACAACTTTTTACACGTTTAGAACATCTGCAGATTTGTATGCTTGTTGTAGAGTGTGTAAAGTGTAGTTCAGATCAACAATAGTGTGCATTGAAAAATTATGAATTGTGGCAAATTGCTATTGTACCCTTCACAGTAAAGTACAGGGCAATTTAAAAACAGCTGTTCACTCTGGATATGAACTGATGTTGATTGTATTGTGCCGCTGTTTGTTGTTGCAAGACTTTGGTTTGGAACATGCTGGATAAATATGCATATGAGAGAGTGTATCATTAATCCACAGAGGGAGTGACAACCAGACATGCAAGTGGACCTATCTGTCACCCACCCGCCCCCCGCAACACTCTCTCACTCTCTCACTCCCTCCCTCCCTCCCTATCTCTTTTGTTCTTTTGTGCTGGTGTGACACATTCTTTGAAAACATTGTTGAGAGAGAGAGAGAGATAGGAGAGAGAGAGAGAGAGAGAGAGAGAGAGATAGGAGAGAGAGAGAGAGGGGGGGAAGAAGGGTCTGAACAAGGGAAAAGTGAATAAGTCAGTGACCACAGTCTGGGTCATTTTTAAACACCATTGTTCTTTTGGTCAAAGTGAGGGAGTGCGAGGCTGACAGAAACAAAGAGAGGCAGAGATCAAAGGTAAAAAAGAGAATGACAAAGATAGACAGGGAGAGAGAGGGGTGGAGGGAGTGCCAGGGAGATGTAAAATGAGACTATAATCTTTCTTTCTGAGTGTACAGAAATATTTACTGCCCCACTGCCAAGAAGCTCCGTTCTTCTCCCTCCCTCCATCTCTCTCTCCCTCTTTTCACACTCCCGCTCCACCACTCTCTCCTGCCAAAGCCAACTCAGCTCGGTAGATTGTAACTGAATCCTGACAGTGGAAACTGTCTCTCTCTCCCTCTTTTTCTCACACACACACACACACACTCACGCACACACCACATTGCAAAAAATTTCTGATGGTATTGCCTTTTTTTCTTATTTGAATTCACTTTGCCAATAAAACTATTTGAATTTGGTGAAGTCTCTAACTCCCTTGATTGACCTCCCTGTCCCTCTCTTCCCCTGTGCTCAGTGGAACTAAAAAAGTGAGAAAAAGAATGTGAAAGAATAGAAGTGGAGGAGAGAAAGAATAACTCCCATGATTTAAGTTTCTATGTGATGAACTGTCCCTGGTTCTCAGTTTTACCTCAGATTTTTCTTCTCCCAATTAGCATTTTATTCCCTCTTCTACTCCCACTGTTCCCCTTGATTCTCTCTACAGTACCGGCGTTCTGTTCACTGCTTCTCCAACACAAACTCAAGTTTGTATTCATGCACCACTTAACACTCAAAGGGCACATTGTGTCACCATCTTTGCGGTGACTTCCCGTTGATCTCCATTACATTTCCTACTTCCTGCTCCGTAAAATGACCTGCATGCACACTGAGTAATAAGCACAGAAGGAGCATGAAGGGATTCTACTGATCCCCAATAAGCGAATCGCCGTACGTGCTACGGCTAAAACACACAGCCCTGGTGCTATGAGGTTTATCGCCCGAATAACCCTTATGAAAACCTGACTCTGTAACCCTATACCTAACCATGACCTTGACCCTGCCGGCGTTCCTTAACCCCAGAGGAAACGCTTCAGAAATGCTCTGATCCATTTTCTGTCTGCATTTTTGTGAAGCACACAGAGCAGCGTCCTCAGACAATGTGTCCATCTATTGATAGGCGGGATTGCCCAGATTACACATTTGCCCTCATAAACATGAAGCAAGCAGCCACTTCTCTGTAGATTGTTTTCTTGGCACTCCCCTGGTCCATGTGGGTTTGATTAGGGACCAGTACGGCTGGATTCAGCCATTTGGGAAAGGGAATGAAAGCGGGAGAACAAGAAGGACCGGGGGCAGACGACTGGGAGAGGGCAGCTTGAATGCGCTACTGATAATCACAGTTTCATACGGAGTTACACTCATATTCCTGTGTGTGTGTGTGTGTGTGTGTGTGTTTGTGCGTGTTCAGGTTTGTGTGTCTGTATGTGTGTGTGTGTGTGTGGGTGTGTGTATGTGTGTGCAGGTTTGTGTGTCTCTGTGTGTGTGTAGGTGTGTGTGTATGTGTGTGTGTGCATGCATGGGTTTGGCCATATGTGTGCATGTGTATACCTTCATGTTGGTTTTTTTACATTCTCAATCTCAATACAGTGTGATATAAGGAATCACTGAAAAATGGAAGGAGAAGGTTAGAAATGTTAGAACTTTAAAAATGAAGTGCACAAAAGGTTAAGCAGAGGGCAGCCTGTTATTCTTTCTGTAACCACTCCTGTTGTTTTAAATCTCAGACTGCCAAAACATTTGTTTCTTGTTTGGTTTCCCTCCTGGATGGAATCTCGGTTTACAGGAATTAGTCATCGCATAATTACCATGACTCTTCATCCCGGGGCCTGACTCTACAGAATGCAATGATACAAACATCATAGTCACGATTGCTATTGGTTCTGTTGTTGTTATTAGCAGTAGAGGTATGTAACATTTGTGTCATTGCCATATCATATGTGTGCATCTATCTGTCATGGCTGTATGTTTGTCTGTACCTGCGCATGTTCCTGTGTCGGAGTGCGTAGCTCGTTTCTGGCCTGCAGATGTTAAGGGAATGTTGGCCAGACTTTATAAACCACGTTTTGTTCCTTTTTATTCCTTCATTATTCTTCCCTTCGACCTTTTCGTGTTTCCAATTATCGTGCCCCTTCGTAATGAGGTGCGCTGGGGAGAGAGCGAAAGAGGGAAGGAGCGAGGGTGGGAGAGAGGGAGAGGGAGAGACAAAAGGAAGGGGTAGGTGCACTTAAGGAGTTTGGAGGAAGGCCACAAAGAAAGTTTAGGATAGAGAAAAAGAAAAGAATGCAGAGGGGAAAATAGACAGGAAGAGAAGGAGAAATGTAATGTCTCTGTAGATGGAGTGAAAGAGAAATCTATGAAGAGAAATCGCTGGGCTGGAAAAAGAGGATGAGAGAAATTCAGAGGGAGAGGGTTGGAGATGTGGAGAGAGAGGGTGAGAAGGAAAATAAGCCCTGGTTCCCATGATTTCACCTGGTTTTATGTATGTTATGTTATTTTTTCGTTTCCATTGTATTTTTGCCAGAGGAGTTCAATAAAAGTGTAGCCCCGGCTCTTTATCCCCCTCCCCCTCCCTTTGTCCCTCTCCTCCCCTCCATTGCTTTTCACTCTTCGCTCATTCATTCTGCCTGCTCCCTTTTCCCTCCTTTCCCTGCGTACGAACGATTGTTTTCTCATTTCTGGCCTTCGTAGCGTTTTTTTGTTGCGTGCCGTGCGTGTTTGCCGCTGATAAATTCAATTCTTTCTTGGGCATAAACGCGTTGACTGATGTCCGCGCTGACTGCCGTCCTGACCTGCTGCATCTCCGTCTGATCCGAAACCGGGCTCCTCTGACAGCCAGATGAAGGAAGGTTACTCCCTGACACGTGAGACGACCAGAGAAAGTGCGATCAGCGCGGCGGCCTCTTCAGCCGGCTGATCCTAGCGCGCACGGAAGACTGGCATGCTTGACTAGGAAGTGATTGACAGACTGACAGATTTGCATGCTTAGTATGTTAAGCCCTTTGACTTGCAGTCTGGACTCTTTCCAGCAGCTATGGCATTCAAAGGAAGACTGGAACACAGTAAAATGTTGTGTTAAATCCCACTTTGACTCAATATGCAATACTCTGTTAGAGTTGAGTTAACACTGGACATTTCACTGTGGCCAGGCCATAAACACGTAGTCTCACAGTCATCTCTCTTCACCGAGTGCCTGCTGCAGCTCATATCAAGTTTGAAACTTTTGATCTACTAGCCTACAGCACAGTGAATGTGACAGCTCTGCCATACCTCTAATCAATTTTAACACCACACAGCCAGATCTCACTGTTCCACAACCTTGGGGTGACTGGCTCTCCCCTCCTTGCATGGTTGCTTCTCCCAGTCACGAACCCTGCCTATACCAGCTCAACAGTGGTGGAATGAACTTCCCAAAATGGTCAGAACAGCAGAATCATTGGCTACATTACAAAGCAGACTAAAGGCCCATGTCTTCAGACTGCACCTTGTATTCCCTCCCCTCCCCACCATGTATTGCTCCCACCTTCTGTACTAATTCATGTTATTGTACATTTTATGGTTTTTATGTTTGTCGTTTGGGCTTGTTATAAATTTAGTTTTTATGTATTGTGAATTAGTTCTTGATTTCTTGGTGAACATCATTAACTTGCACCCATGCTTCAGTGAGGCTGCATCTTTACTCTCTGGTCTGGGAATGTTGTTAGCCAGGTCTGCTCATATTTAATCAGGTGAATGAGCCTAAGTAAGTCACTCAAGATAAGAGTATCTGCTAACTTAATGGGATCCAATGATCCATCCATCCGTCTATTATCTAAGCTGCTTATTCCTGATCAGCTTCAGGGGAGGGGGGTTGTTCCCAGCATGCATTGGGCGAGAGGCAGGAATACACCCTTAGTCAGGCTGCCGATCCATTCCGTTTGAATCTATGCTCATTTTTGTTATGTGTCAGTATGCTCTGTGAATATTCATTTCAGAAATGTATTTTAAGTGAGTAAGAAATTTTTAAACAAATGAGCTGAATCTCAGAGAAAGAGAATGAGAGAAGCTTTGAAATGAAAATACATTTTTAAGAAAGAAGGGATACACATTCTTGTAGCTTGTAATACAATAGTCACACATGGAGAGGGAGTAAGAGGAGGGGGCGGGAGAGTAAGACTGTGCGAATGAGAGTGAAATTCTGTTTGTCCTCTGGTGTTTCACATGTTCCTCGCCATGCTTTGGCAATGCAAATGCATATCTTTTTTATGCCAATAAAGCATTTTGAATTTGAATTAGAATTTGAGTGACAGTGGGTGGAAAGGTCCAGACGAGTGCAGGTGGAGAAAAAAAGATGAATTTGTTCATGTCGGCACCACTGTCTAATAATTTTGTACAATGACAAGCTTATTTGGACTTGAGTTTCTCTGGACCAGCGGCTAGGAGGTAGCGACAACAGGTTGCTAATGTGCACCACCTGGTGGTGATGAGGAGGTACTAAATGATTTGCGCTTCATGCTGGGATCATTATTTAATTCAGTGGTTCTTGCTCACCTTGAGGGACAGGTGCAGTAGTCTGTGTCCCTGCATGTTCAATGGGTTTGGTTTCAACAGACTGAAACCAGTCGTTCAGGTTATTTTTAATCAATACAGCTCATTGTTTTAAACTTCTTTTCTCCCTTTCTTACTGGATCATTCTTTGTCTTTTTCTTCTTCTCTTTCTTCGGCTTCTTCTTCATCTTCTTATTCTTCTTCTACTGCCTGTTCTTCTTCTTTGACTTCTTCAGCCCTATTACAGATCACTGGGTAGGAGGAGACTTGCAGTAATGTAGTAAAGATGCTTGATTGTGCTAGAAGATGACAAGTATGTAATGGGTTTTATTCACATATGGCTCGTTGTCAATGGCCATTCGCACACAAATCTCGATACATGTCCCCACATTTATTCATTCAGATGAACCACAACAAGCCAAATAATTTTCACATAATAGGCATTGCTTAATGTGAATGGAACAACTCTGCCCCCTCTCCCCGTGCGGACAGAAGCGGAATTTCCTGCTGTGACACTTTCTTCATCTCAATCTGTAACTCTCTCTGCCTTTGCAGTGTCTGAATAAAGTGGGGAAACCATCTTCTCATTAACTGTGACAATGATGTGTGAATGTGGCGTGTGCAATCCGCGCTAACCCTTTTTTAAAAGTTTCTTTGCTATACCTTTGTGAATTGTGTGTGTGTGTGTGTGTGCATGTACATGTGCATGTGTATATGTATTATGTAAATGTATTTTTATACATTTTCTCTTGCCTTCTTGCTACTGTCTGCAATTCCCTATACAGTAGAGCACCAGCAGCTTCTACTGGGGTTTATACACAGTTTTGATACAAAGAGGAAATGACCAAACTGGTACTCTTCAGTTCCTCACACACTCTCTTTTTTGACCAAACTTCCTCTCCGGAAAGACACCTTTCACGACAGCCAGCCAGGTGGCTGTGGAGGAGTCTGTGCTGTGTGTCTCCTGTGCTGTATGTTTCCTGTGCTGCATGTCCCCTGTGCTGTATGTCTCCTGTACTGCATGTCTTCTGTGCTGTACAGCATGTCTCCTGTGCTGCATATATCCTGTACTACATGTCTCCTGTGCTGTACAGTATGTCTCCTGTGCTGCATGTCTCCTGTGCTGTACAGTATGTCTCCTGTGCTGCATGTCTCCTGTGCTGTACAGTATGTCTCCTGTGCTGTATGTTTCCTGTGCTGTATGTCCCCTGTGCTGTATACATCATTGCATCATTGCATAGGCATATCTGAGCAGAGACAGTCCGCCGAGTCTGCTTGGTCACCAGACTGTTATAAGAAGATCAGAAAATGATGATGAAAAGGCCATTCAGCCCACTTATGCTCACCATTTACCAACAGACTAGAGAGTTTTCACCATTGTATTGAGCCTGAACTTGAATATTCCCTGGGTCTCTGCCTCTAATACATGACCCTTTATGGAAATAACCCATGACCAAGTGCAGCATCTACCACATTTCATTGTGGTATTTTGAATACCAGTTTCAATTTAGGTGACATGTCAGTTTTTTTAGAAAACCCAGAACGTGTTCAGCCGAACTTTGCTTTAATTAATGTGCACTGTGGCAGGGTGGCATCGTTGGCTGGTGAGTGGTGACACAACATAGCTCAGTCACAGGAAAATAACTACTTGATAAAAAAAAGACTGATTTATAACCACACTCAAAACATGTACTGTTCACAAGCAAAACCGCACATAAGAAATGGTAAAAGTGAGGTGGGAAGCAAATGTACTAGATTACACACAGTAGCTATACACAGCAGGCACTGACAACTGAACAACCTGCCGCGAAACGGCTGGAAACAGAAATCTCACGCCAAGCGTGTTTGATTTTCGATACCATTTGATTAGAATGTCTCGTGCTCGAATTAGCACCTCAGCTTACACTTCCTCTGTGTCCACAGATGTCAGCAAGGCGCTTAAAAAGAGGAAGAGAGTAATATAGGCTACACACCTAACTTCACCTATTGAGTGAGCAAGTACGTACACATGTATTTATATATCATAGTATGAATGTAGACACAACTTCAGCAATAACATCAGTAAATTCCCACCATCCATGAGACTTAGCCATCACTCCATCCTTTTTATTTTTTTGCTGAAAAGCCTGAATCAAATCAATCACTCTGTGGGGTTTGGCTCTTTGGTCCCAAACTCCGCACGAAGTCCATCAGTGAATATAGGTGTAGCATTACAAAAAGGCATTGGATTAAATATCTTTATTTTTCAGTGCTGTGAAGCGATCTTTGCGAAAATGGATTCTGAATGTGAGCTTACAGCTACAGCAACGCAGACCATAGAAAAATTACGAAAAGCGCGGAAGTCTTTGGTGCCCTTATGCCTGGGTGTATGGCAGAGGGAGCACCCGAGCAGTCTGGATCGTTTTCCTTGGGAACCACGTCTTCGGGATTTTTCTGGTAGTGGACAGGTTGGCACATCTTTTCGATTTCTTCACAGGCGAGAATTATGTGCTTCGACTCACGTATAATACGCTCCACGTGACAAGTCTCATTATTGACTGTCAGAGTAATGAAAGAGAAGTTCCCTTTGCTGATACACAGATTTTGCCGGTAAATCTTTCCCCCTGCGGGCGAGCAGACGTCGTTGATTCTCTGCATGTCGCGATAAGGGAAGAATGACTGGACCGGTCTTTTGCAGAAGCCGTTGTTTATTAAAAAATTTTTCCAGTCATTGTTATCGCCGCCCTCCGGGGCTCCCGCATGGACGTGCCGATTGATGAAGGTGTTATGGGCTTCCTGGTAGGGTGCAGGCATGCAGGGCTGCAGGTTGTGATCTATAGCGCTGACCAAAGCGAGGTGGAGGCAGAGCGCGGGGAAAACGGCGAACTTCATCCTGACTACCTGCCGGGGAGAAATACAGCGCACCAGTACTGCACCCACACCGAGGAGAACCGTGGATAATAATTGAAAATATTAAATTATCGAACACATGATAAAATTACAGCTATCTGGCTAAGGTTAATGTTTTAGAGCCCAGTATAAGCGGCTAGTTAAAACACAATGACACAGTATACAGTATACTCTAAATAAATAATTTAAAAGCTGTCAAAGTTCATCAAATGAGGGACCCAAGCTTCAAATGATACCGTTACCACACAAAAAAAAAAACCATAGGACTGAAAAACGGTGCTATTATTTGATTGAAATTGGAGCCATTCAACAAAGTAGCCTTGAAAATATAAAAAGAAGCATACCGTTCAGGGAGGTGCCAATGCTCACAGCTATATGAGCAGAAATGTAAGTTTCAGTTCAAGGATTACCCGTTGTGTGTGTGCTCGTATGTGTGTTTGTGTGTGCATGGGTTGTGTGGTCTGTGTGTACAGGGTGGGTCTGGGTGTGTGTGCATGTGGGTGTGTCTGCATGTGGCTGACCATGTGCGTGGGTTTCTATGGATAATTCTATTAAAGAAATTATGTTTAATTCTTCCTTCAAAATGCAGTACTGATCATTGCACTGAATAAGAGCGTCTGCAAACTGATTGTAATGTAAATGTAATGTAGAAAGATTTAAATATAATAAAAAAAATATCTGCTATTAATTATTTTCATGCACTAACAGAACATTGCACAGTATTGGGACCTAAAATAGGTGCGATTAGAACAAACACATAAAACACACATAATTTCTGCCCTGCTAATTAAGCTGTATACAAGCACATCTGTGGAACTAACGGAAGCTTCTGCCTTTTCCGGAAAATGTGTTGTCAGAATGTGATTTATGATAGAAGGGGGAGGGAGATTCAAGTGGGAGACGAGCACTATCATTTTTAAAAAATAAGGAAGGAAGGGGCTGATAAATAATGGTGTCCGAGAATTGGGTGTCAAATAATAATAATGGTGTCAAAAACATTACGTAATTAACAAAAATTAAGTAGGAAGTACTAGATTTAAGCTACACAACAGGAGGAGTTAGAAAAATGGATAAAAGAAGCAGTTGGCCCCAGGGGAGGAGAGAGTGTGTTTTGCGAATGCTTGGAGAGTGATCGGATGTATTGTCTTTACTTATGAGTGACTGTTAATTGTACTGAACTGCGCAGATCAGCCCGGGTTATTGTATGTAATCTTTGATTCACTTACAATAAACCCAGTTGCATCAGACTCTGAGAAGTGTGCATCTTTTGAAGACGCATTCAACAGTGAGGAGGAGAGCGACCTCGGCATTCCTGGCCCAGGCCGGGGCCCGTTTTTCCTGCCCACAATAGATATTAGCTGCAAAATAGTTACATTTGCAGGGGACACAAAGCATTGGGCAAACCATTGGATGCATCAAAATAACTGACAGAATCAATCCATAATTGGGCATGTATACATTTGACATTTTTTAAATAGACTAATGTAAAGTTCCCCAAGTAGGTGATCGCAAATACAAGATTTTATGAGAGGGTTTTAGATCATTAAAGGGGCTTAAAAAGTTTAGTGCAGGATTGAGTCAAATTTTTCACTGGAACCTGTCAGGAGTGGGTACGGGATGGACCCAAAAGCAGAGTAAAAACAGAGGTTCCAAAAATGGGGAAACAAGACTTTAATAAAACAGAGAACAGGGAAACAAAGGGACTTGCAGGGCAAAAATCACAAACAGAAATCCTCAAAAATATACAAGAAAACAAAAATACAAAAACGAGGGAAAACAGGGCAGGCAGGGAACAGGCAACAGGCGACAAACAAACAGGCAGGCAGGCAGGTAGCAAACAGGTAACAGCAAAACAGGTACAGAAACAAACAGGCAGGCAGGTAACAAACCAAACGGGTAGCAAACCAAACAAGACAAAGCAAAGCAAACAAAGCAAAAGATTCCAGCGCCTGAGTCGGGGAGAGGGAGACTTAAATAGAAAGACGGAGACGAGGCACAGGTGGGCACGATGAACAATCAAGCCACAGAGAGGGAGGGGAACACGAGACACAACGCAACTAATAATAAGATAACGCGAACCAATAAAACAATTAACAGGACACAAAACCGAAGTGCCGCCATCTGGTGGCCCAACAGAGAAACACAGGGGGAAGACACAGAACCCTGACAGAACCACAGAATATTGTTTCACTTCCTGTTGTATAAGCAGACAATTTATGTTCTCTTCTGTGCAATTTGTATGTTTAAATGTATGAAAACAGTTCCATGGCAGCATGGGCTAGAGCCATTGACAGGTAGGTTTGAATCCCAACTGAGGCAAAACGTCTGTGGCATATTTACCATGAATTCATAATTTATCATGAAACTATACAAATGGTTGAATAGACAATGTGCACAAAATACAATCTCTGTTACAGTTTTTCTCGATTGCTAACACACTAAAACTGGTTCTTTTAGCAAAAACTCCCAAATTATTACTTCAGTTCTCAGAGGACCAACACATCTCTCAAAACTATAAACACTTTTCACTTGTTTTAACACGTGCTGCAAATTGTTAAACTTTTTCTGCAAATCTCTACAAACAAATGCTCTCATGAATCACTGGTTACACACTGCTCATGCAACAAACACTGGTAGTCAAAACAGTTAACTCAAGTCATCACAACCTAAACTCAGGTAACACACCTTTCTCAAGGTGGAAACACTTGGCAGCAAAATTGTTTACACACCGGTCACAATCTCTGGATCAGTAAATAGGGCCACAGTTTGCGTCTGTGTGCTTTTGAACAATGGATCCTCAAAATGTCACGGTACGGGGCTAGGACCCAGGCGCAGAGGGAAAAACAACACAAACTCAAAAAGGGAAAATTAACAAAGACTTTACTTACAGGACAGGCAAACAAGCAGGGAACAGAAAAGGCCACGATGGGCAAAAACACAAACTCAAAAAATATCTAAGAAAACAGAAAACAACAGGAACTCAAAAACGCAGGTAGGGCAGAACACAGGCAGGCAGAGTACAAGGGCAAACAAACACAAACAGGTCAAAAACGCAGGTAGGTACATACGGTTTGAGCAAACATACGTAGGAACAAACACAAGGAACCAGCACCCGAGTCAAGGGTACAAAGAACTTAAATAGACAGGGGGTAACAAGACACAGGTGAACTCAAAAAACAATCAAACCAAAAAAGGAGGGGATAACAAGACACAGGTGGGAACAATGATAGAATCACGAGACAATTGGAAACAATCATACAATTAACAGGGGGGAGCAGGACACAAAACAGAAGTGCCGCCATCTGGCGGCCCAACAAGGGAAACACAGACAGGAAAACACAGAACCATGACAGTACCCCCCCCCCCCCCCCCAAGGGACAGCTCCTGACGTCCCAGGAGGCCGACCCGGGGAGGGAGTGAACAGAGGGTGGGAGCTGGAGACAGGACTCGGGACTGGGACGAGACAGAGGGGGAACTCAGGACTCGGGACTGGACTCGGACGGGGGAACAGGACTCGGGACTGGACTCGGACGGGGGAACAGGACTCGGGACTGGACTCGGACGGGGGGAACAGGACTCGGGACTGGACTTGGATGGGGGAACAGGACTCGGGACTGGACTCGGACGGGGGAACAGGACTCAGACAGGAACACCGGGAGACCTATAAGGATAGACAAAGGGACAAGCAGGCAGGGAGACACACGGCAAGACCTATAGACACACTAAGGGACAGACAGAGAGGGAAGGAGAGGGGTGAACTATGACACACGGACTGACAAATGGGCAGACATGACAAGAAACATGCAGACTGACACACCGACAGACAGGCAGACAGGCGGGAGAACAGATTGGCCGACGAAGGCCCCTCCGGGACTCGGGGCGGAGCAGGCCGTGAAGGCCTCCCCGGGACTCGGGGCGAAGCAGGCCGTGAAGGCCCCTCCGGGACGCGGAGCAGGCCGTGAAGGCCCCTCTGGGACGCGGAGCAGGCCGTGAAGGCCCCTCCGGGACTCGGGGCGGAGCAGGCCGTGAAGGCCCCTCTGGGACTTGGGGTGGAGCAGGCCGTGAAGGCCCCTCCTGGACTTGGGGCGGAGCAGGCGGTGCAGGCCCCTCCTGGACTTGGGGCCGAGCAGGCGGTGCAGGCCCCTCCTAGACCTGGGGCGTAGCAGGCCGAGGCCCCTGCCGTCTGGGCTGGGCAGGGGACAGGAACACAGACCCCAGCTGTAGGGAACCCAGCTGGGCAGGAGACAGGAACGCGGACCCCAGCCGTAGGGAACCCGGCTGGGCAGCCGGACGGGACCGGCGGGACCCCCGCGGGCCGGGCCCTGGAAAGATCGCCAGTCGAGACCCTTCGAATGACGCAGGGCCGGGAACCGCTGGCTGGGCAGCTGGAGGTCTGGCCGACCGGGAGGCAGCCCGACCACGGCGCCTCCGTGACCGTCCGCCCCAGGCGCTGGGAAGCTCAAGGGCGAGGGTGGGTGGGTGGCGAGTCCTCCGGGTCACTCCACCACCCCGGTGGCATGATAAACAAAAAAAAAAAAAAAAACTCTGCTGGGTCCAGCGCTGTCCATCTGGCGGCCCAACAAGGGAAACACAGACAGGAAAACACAGAACCATGACACAAAATGGACAAGCTGTCCAAAGATCAGGAAGACAAAGGAGACGAAGAGGCAGGAGGCAATTTGTCCCAGACGAAATACGTGCCACCTTGATTGACCATGTGCTGGTGCATGGTATGATGATGAGGGAAGCTGGACATCGTTTCACAGTGGCATCCATTGTCCATACTTTCAGACAAGAAAACAGGTACTATAATTTACTGTAATGTTACATATTGTATCTGCTGTACTACTGTGAGAGGATATGCTGTCTATGTAATGTTGAAGTGTATTTACAGACTATATGTTCTTTAGATTTTATTGCTGTTTTTGTTTATAGTGCTGTATATACTTAGTTCCTTTTATGAATGCTACTCTCCTTTGAAAATACTACATTTTTTTGTTCCTTCAACTGTGTTGTGGTTACTGTACAGTACTTTTCACTCAGCATCACTTTTCAGTACTACAGATAAAATATTTGGAAATTTGCACACTCCCTCATTTGTTAGTAGTGTAACATTGCAGATCAAAATCTGAAAACCATAAAATAAGTAGAATAACCAGGAGAAAATAACTCCTTACACACTGCTATAAAAGGTTTTTGCAGTAGTGCTTTGAATTTATCTCACTGGTGTGTTATGGGTAATCTACATTGTCTGTGTTTTCAATGGCTTGTGTGTGCCATTTGAAGGCAAAGTTTTTGATGGAAGAGTATATGCTTTTGAGAAGATAATTTAAGTTTGGCATGGATGTTTGAGGTTTGTGCTGATTGATGTGTAGTTTTGGGATTGTGTTAATAGTTCTGAGAAAAACGGGAATTGTTTCATTAAATGTGTCTTAGCAATAAAAAAAAACTGTAACCAGCTTGAATACTGGTTTTTGATTTCCAGTAAAGATGATTCTTTTCACCTCTGTAATGGCAGTGGTTGCAAATAGTTTCAAAATAAGTTTATAAACAATTCAATTTCCTTCAATAATATGACAGTGTTGGGTTTACAATTTTGATATGTTAATATAATCTCATGTTTTATCACAGTGCACTGAAGAGCACATATAATTTTATTTGATTATTAAATGAGTTTTATGTTCTCTGTCATTTATTAATTTTGTCCTTCAAACATTTTATACTCATGTCAGACCAATGTCCTGGACCATGTGTTTCAAACCTTTCACATTACTCTTGAAGTTTCTGTGTGCCAGAAATGATAAAAACAAGCCACACGGTGGCAGTGTTACTCAAGCCTTCAGAAAACTCCTGCAGCGAACCAACCAAAGTCTGGGATGTGTTCACCTGCCAGATACCACAAAAGACTTCACATTAATACTGGTCTAAAGGAGATATGGCCCTGGTGAAAATAAATCACTGAGAGAAAGACTGAAGTCAAAGAACTTGTTTATTGTGATGTAAATATATAATATATACAATTGAGCTCAGACAGAGACACATGCACACACACGCGCATGCGCGCACACACACACACGCACACTACTCCTACCCTTTGTACTTACAAGCAGTGCATGCCTGACAGGGCAAACAGAGTCAAATGAGTAAACAGGCGAAGGGGAGCGGGAGAATGGGTTCGACTTTGAAAAGGTAATACAGCAGTGATTCAATGACAGAGATAAATGAATAGAGATCTGATCATGCAGAGATGCAGAGAGTCCATGCACGCAATCAGACAGCAGATACTGCGGCCCATGGGGATCAGTGCGGGGTCAGGGGTCAGGCTGAGGGGCGGCCTCTTCCTTTTCGGGGTCAGAGGTCGTTTTGAAAACCACATCCTGTTTTGGCTCCTTTGCAGTTTCTTTAGATCTGTAATTTATAGTAGCTATTATAACTCAGATCCATGTCATTTTCCTGAAATATGATGTCCCTTTTTATTCTGGCATACTATCCAAATAAATTATGCAAAATCTTATCTGAAGAAGTTTGTTACAAATATCACAATAATTAAGAGCAATAATGAAATTTTGTTAAATATAATTGCTAACTATTATTTAATGTAGCAAAGTGACACACATTATGATGCCATTTATGGGGGTGTCTTAACAGACAGCTTTAGAAAAACGATGTGTGTTTGTCTTGAAGGCCCTACAGCAAATGATACTAACACTGTGCAAGACCATTTGTTAATTCAAATAATTAATGTAATCTAGTGTTAGATTTTCTGGTTCAATTTTATTGCACAATTATATAGATGGATGCCAGAACTGGCAATAACTGGGTTATGCTTGGTCTACTCTAAAAAACTGTAAATAAACTACACCTAAAATACACTGTGACTGAAATTTATCACTACATGAAGACCCTAAGACTACCGTTAAGAACAACATATAAACTACTTTGGAATAGATGATGGAAAATAAATTAAATGAATGAAATGAATAATTGCATGAATGAAATAAATGAAATTGTACATAAACTAATGAATATGGACAAGGAAGAAACAGGGTAACAAAATAAGCATTCTGTGTGCAAAATTAATACTTATTAGAAAAAGGGAAGAGATTGTTAAAGGAACTCTTTATAGTAAACTACTGGTGAGGAAATAAAGATTAAACGATTAAACAATTATTCGGGATAATGAGATTACAGTTTTGGATTAAGATTCTGTAGAAGCACATGTGATATTGCTATTTCAACTGGAATTGCGTGGGGTCTCTATTACTGAAGCCAGGAGGTGGGTTGGCGGGACGTGGGTTAATAATTTGAGGGTGACCTGGGCAAAGATGGCGGTCTCACGCTGGGCAGGACGTCCCAACTAGAGGTGGAGCTGTCGTTCAATCAAGACACAGAGTCATGTGATCGGGAGCCAGTCGCCGACAAAATCATGTGATCAAAATAACACAACACAGAGACACTGATTGGGTGACCGTATGATTCAGTTATACATTAGGTTTCCTTATCATCGGCATAAATTGATCTGAATTTAGAGTGAATAGAATGGAAGAAAGGAGAAATAAGGAGAGCAGGAAATTGTGGAAAACAGGGCATGAGAAGCAGGAGGGATATAAATAAAGTATTGAAAAGGGAACAATTTGGAAGATAGACAAACATGGCTTATATCCATAAAATAAAAATGTAAATTTGAAGCTTTGATGAATAATTCTATTTGATGAATAATTCTCATTAAATAGCCAGGGATATTTCATCAGTTATTATTCTGTGTAGCTAAAGTTATTCAGGACCACTATAACAGGAAAAATGCACATAATAATGGGATTATTACAACAGATAACAGAAATAATGGTAATAATCAACAAAAACAGTGACTTACCGTATGGTCTTTATAACAAAGTGTATGATTGCTGCGAGACCTACGCATCCGCACAGTGTTCCGATCACAATGGCACACACCTCTCCTGTGACACACACACACATAAACACACATGCACAAATACACACACACACACACAAAAGCACAGAAAGAGAGAAAGACAATGATGAGCAAAATTATTGTTTCACCTAGAGACAAACAGCAAGAGGCACATGTAATGATAATAAACATTCTCGCTATTCGTCGATTCATTTAATTAATCAACTACTTACCAACAGAGTAAGTTGTGACTGTATCTGTAATTGTTAAGAAAGAAAAATGATTTAGTGAGCAACAGGTCCATTATCTCAATATTTAATATTTTGGTGTATTAGCTATAATTATGCTTGATGCTGTAGAGGTGAGAAATGAAATGCTGAAGACTGTATTAACACCTTCTGTGGATTTTTTTCAGTAAGTGCACATATGCAGCAGTATTTGTGATTTTGAATATGCACCAGCATTAATATGTTCAGCATAAAAAAAATATATGTGACTGAAATGTAAATTATAACATGAAACCTGAACAAATTGGGCATACTGAAATTCAGCCTGAGTTCCCAAATGTTCGGCCTGGTGTGACAGGCACGTATAACCCCAAAGTGGCACATAAGACTGGATTATAAATGCTTGGCATGTCCAATCACACGCTTTCTCAAGGCTTTGCTTTCTCATACAACAATCCAGTTATCTTAAAGCAGTCCTGCAACAACATTCAGTAATAAATATTTTTGCACTAATTCTCTCATTCTCTCTCTCAGGCTTGTGTGGCAACAATGGGAACAGTGTTTGTGGAAGGATTTTGCAAACACTAATCAGTGAACTAGCAAACAAATAGGTCTCTCTCTCCCCTCCCCCCCCTTGTTCCCTCTCTCCTCTCTCTCTCACCGTCCCTCTCTCTCTCTGTAACCCTTGTCCTGCTTGGTCTTTTCACTCCATTCCCCTCCCTCCTGACCCAGCAGACCCCTGTGTGCACAGTTCTCCGCTCCGTACAACAATGCCACCGTTATTAGTATTATTACACCGCAACCTTTCAGTCTGGGATGGAGCGCAAAGCTCAAACACAGCTCTCCAGCACTAGGGCATTCCAAATCTGTGCATTTCAGCACCTGCTTCATAACATTTTTAATGCTAATTTAATAAAACAATCATGAAAAAGCAGCACTGCTGCAGTGGAAAGGGGAGTGGACTTAGTAACCAGTGAAGTGGGCCAATGCACCTGCGATCTGGGAGGGTGGTGATGTAGAGGTGACCGGAAATTGGACCGCTAAGGGGATGTTGGGCACTGACCTGGGGGGAAAGAGGCCAGGACCAGCCGGCGGTTCAGGGGCTGTGGATGGCGGTAGTTGTCCTGAAGTGGGAGAGAATCTGACTCTTCAGCGGGACCAGAGAACAGTGCCGTCTCCAGCTTCCTCAGCTGAGGAGAGAGAGAGAGAGAGAGAGAGAGAGAGAGAGAGAGAGACAGAGAGTGAGAGAGAGAGAGAGAGAGAGAGAGAGTGAGAGACAGAGAGAGAGAGAGAGAGAGAGAGAGAGCAAAAGAAGGAGAGGGAGAGAGAAATTCCTCAAAAATCTGTGAGAGAGATAGAGTGGGGGTATGAGGGGACATGGGGGTACTGGAGGGTTAACGCACAGGAATGTTGGGGTAGCAATGTTGGATATTTGTCAAGGCTGTGTATCCGCAGGGGGCAGATTCCATGCCTTCACCAATATCAGCCCCAATGACATTTGACATTTGAGTGTTTTCTCACTTGTTTAAGTAGTTAATAACTAATACAGTAACTGAACTGAACAATGGATTTATGTTTATTGTCATGACAACAACCAATATGTGAAAACAGTCAAGTCAAGAAATTTAAAAAATATGTTCACTTTGAACTGTTTTTCTATTTTGATTTTTTGCTCCTTATCCTTTCTCTCTCCAGCTTTGGAATGCCTGATCATGTACACATCAGCATCCGTAACCTCTTCTATTGATTGGCCAGAGCGCAGACCAGTCCATCCTCTCCTCTGCAGCAACTGGCAAGTGCCCTCTTATCACACAGCAGTTTGCCCATACAGTATTAGAAGACACTGTTTCTCACACAAATGATTTAAAGCATATTACTGTCAGATTATGTCACATGCAGATAAATATTCAGATCAATCAAAGATCAGTCCAGTCAAACTAAATGAGGGCAGTATGCAAAGGGGCCCCTAAGGCCAAGAATGGGAGCCATTACATTGCACAATGGCAGAATATCAATTCAAGTGACATTTCAAGGAAACCAGTAAACCTAGTCTGGCTTTGTAGCCCCACGTTGGATGTGGGGAAGAGTTCCTGTAAATGTAACACTTGACAAATGTAACACGGTCAGTAACTTAATGTACAGTGTGGCTACCGTAGCCATTTCATATTTCAGTCCTCTACCTCCCCCCAAAAGAATGGAGCAATATGATAACCTTTGAGGGAAGTATTTCCAAAGAAACTGTTTTTGAGAAAGCTAAGTTAAAATCTGTCACTGAAGTCATTTTCAGGTATACATCATTAAAACAAGTTTCCTGTCCTTGAAAGGTTAGTATAGTTTTCGAAGTGTAATCTAGTGGGAATTGGATGCCAGGTGACAAGAAGCATGATGTCCCCGTCTGTATAAAGGTAACAGCTGTGACAGTTATGCCTCCTAGTTCCTATAACAAACAATGTGCATTTTTGCCAGTATGTTTTTAGAATGCCATCTGAAGACAAAACGAGAGGGTTGGTACCCAGGGAGGTCATGGAGGGCTTCAGATTTGGAGATAAGGGACAATAGATAGGTGTTTAATATCACCCTGCAGTGTTCTTTTGGGGAGACCTTGGGCATTTTAAATGGTGATTAATGTTTATTAAAGAAATACGTTTTACTCATCAACGTGTTTGAATTTTTAACCCGGCCACTCGCCTGCACGTGAGACACCGCGACTCTGTCGGCGAAGACGGTCCACAGCACGCTCTGGAAGCACGGCGGCGTCGTCAGGGAGCCATTGTACCGAAAGTAACGTCCCAGATTGAGCGGGAGCAGCGACTGGACATCAAAGGCCGGGATGGGCGCTCTCTGTCCTGCGGGGGGGGGGGGGGGGGGGATTTCGCAGATGAGGACGGTTCTGCGCTGCGCTGTGATATGATGTGACGGGCTGCAGATGACCGTTTCTTTGAGTGTGGTCTATGCTGCTGAACCGAACTTACAATGAACTTTCAACAACAATACAGCTGCAAGAAAGCCCTCAGAACGCATAAGAAACATAATTGCGGCGAAAGTCTGCATGTTTTCGTGCTACAATAATGATAATCAATGATGCTGTTGACTGGATGATAATTTACTCTTAAGTGTACGCATAAACCTACAGATAGAAACACTGACTGACTGACACACTCGTTGAGTTACGGCTCAGTCTGAGACTGGGACAAGCTCACTTTACCTGCATGCTTGATATTCTCCAGGTAATTGATGATGTTCTCGAAGGCAGGGTTTGTATCTTCACCTGTCTGGATGACAACAGCCAAGTCAGGAAATTGCAAAGTTTACGCTGCATAGCGATTCAAGCGCATGACGTCTGAAATAACAGGAAGGCACCTCAATGAGCACTCCTAGTACAGCCAGTCCATCCCTCTGTCTCATGGCTGTGGACACGTTGCTGTAGAGCTCGGAGTTATAATGGACCACATGGAGCTGGAAAGCAAATAAAGTGTGTCTTAGTCTGTGTCCTTAAAGAGCATGTGGGGTGAGAGTATTGGCCCATGTGTAGTTTTTTCTGTGTGTGAGGGAGACAGGGAGAAAGAGAGAGACAGAGACAGAAGAGAATGTGTGGGAACGCATATGCAGGGTGGAGAAGGTGTACTTGGAGGGGCATGAGTATGTTTTTGTGTGTTATTGGTGTGTGTGTGTGTGTGTGGGCATGTGTGTCACAGAGCAAGTGAGAATGGGTATGAGTGGATATGTGCACGTTATTGTGTCTGTATGTATTTAAGTGTGTGTGTGTGTGTGTGCGCATGTGTGTGCGGCATCTAATCTCCTGAAAATCCCTCTCACTGAGTTTGAATGAAATCTGCTAGTTCATACAGTTTATATTGGCAACTTACAAGGGAGAGAGAGAGAGAGAGAGAGCTGAAAAATATGCTGACTCATGAAATTCTCACACTGAGAGAGAGAGAGAGAGAGAGAGAGAGAGAGCGAGGAAAAGAGAGTCAGATAAACTAGTAGAGAGTGAGGCGGCAAAAAGGGAAAGAAAGGCAGTTATTGGTTGAGGTCGTTTATATCTCCCTCCTTTCTTCTCTTCAATATATCCTTTTTGTCTTCATGTTTCCCTTCTGTCTCTTTCTCCCTCCGTCACTAAGTGCACTTCCATCCCTCTATCTGTCCCAGGTGAGGCGTCATTTGGCATTCCCGTTACTGAACAGATGGACAGGATTTCGAGCGGGAGGCCAGTTTTTTTTTTTGTTCTATAACCAACCTTGCAACTTTTTCTGCTGTCCTGCTGTTCTCCCGTCTCTCAGCCTCACAGTCCTGCGCCGCTTAATGGCACGCCTGCCGTACGATGCGCCTTTTCAGCTTTTCCTCGATCTCTCCCCTGCGCTTTCTTCCCCTCCGTCTGCCACTTTTCATCCTCCCGTTCTCTGCTAAAGCGTCCTTTACCCCCACTTTGCCCTCCTCTCAGAACCAGCCGTGGGCACAAACGGCCTCTCTGCGTGTGATCACTCAGGGCCACAACCACCCCTGGGCCACAAAATTCAAGATTTAAAAGATTTTTTTATTTTTTATGTAGGAGCACTTTAGGGCCGCAATGGCATTCTTGCTTAAGGCCACCAAAGCCCTAGGGCCAGATCATGCCTACTCTCACCGTAACCGATGTTTCTCCTTAAAATGACACAAACAGCCATTCCTCTCCTCCTTTCACGCTCTCCCTCCCCTCCTCTTTTTTCAAAGTCCTTCTTTAATTCCGGGTAGGGTCACAGATGGGCAGCGGGCTCAGTGGAATGGCTCAGCCTCCCCCATAGAGACCCAGTGTGGCTTAGCCAGGATGGGGGCAAGCACCAAGAAGAGCTGGAACATCTAAACCTGCAATGCAGCACGAGCACAGGCCTTTTATCACCTGGTTCACGTGTGTGTGTGTGTGTGTGTGTGTGTGTATATATATGTAGGTGTCTGTGTGTGTGTGTGTGTGTGTATATATATGTAGGTGTGGGTGTGTGTGTGTGTGTGAGTGTGTCTGCATGTGTGTGTATATGTAGGTGTCTGTGTGTGTGTGTGTGTGTGTGTATATATGTAGGTGTGTGTGTGTGTGTGTGAGTGTGTCTGCATGTGTGTGTATATGTAGGTGTGTGTGTGTGTCTGTCTGTGTGTAGGTGCTTGGGTGTGAGGGTGTGAGTGTGTGTGCATGTGTTGCAGGTTCTATGCATGTGTTTGTGTGGTCAGGGATGTGTGCATATTTGTATGCACGTATGTGTGCCCGTCTGTCTTTCTGTCCACTTGCAGAAAATGTGCTGTTAGAAGTAACAATGTTTAGAAAGTTAATGTATTTTTGTGTAATTATACCCATGTTTCCCTGCAGATGTGCTTCTGTGTGTGATCATACATGTGTCTCTATGCAGGTGAGGTTCTGTGTGTGATCATACCTGTGTCTCCATGCAGGTGAGGTTCTGTGAGTGATCATACCTGTGTCTCCATGCAGGTGAGGTTCTGTGAGTGATCATACCTGTGTCTCCATGCAGGTGAGGTTCTGTGAGTGATCATACCTGTGTCTCCATGCAGGTGAGGTTCTGTGAGTGATCATATCTGTGTCTCCGTGCAGGTGAGGTTCTGTGAGTGATCATACCTGTGTCTCCGTGCAGGTGAGGTTCTGTGAGTGATCATACCCGTGTCTCCATGCAGGTGAGGTTCTGTGAGTGATCATACCTGTGTGAGATCCTGTGCACCTCTCTCACCTCAGCTGCGGTGCTGTGTCCGTCGATGGTGTGCTCGCTGCCCCCTCCTATACCGCCGCGGCTGCCCCAGTGAAGGTGGAGCTGCACTGCAGTATACTGCCAGGGCAGCCCCCCCAGCCCCATCCACCCGGGCAATGACACCTCCACTGCGAGAGAAAGGGAGAGGGCCGGTCAGTCTGCGTGGTGCACAGTAGCGTAGGGCTTCTTAGCCTCGGTAATGTATTGTACGGACTGTAAGGATGTTCGTCATGAGGATACACTGCTAGGGCCCAGATGGTCAGCTGAGTGCGAAAGGATAACGGAAAAAAGAGAGGGGCGGAGTCAGAGGGTGTCACCTGTGTGCCCGTTGTTAGTGAGGGTGAAGGGCTCCTCCCCCAGCTGCCTGTAGCCTAGGGGCCTCGCGGGGGGCAGGGACGGGTCGTGCCGGGCGTGGCTGGTCTTCACGTCGATGGGAGATTGCCTGGTCCCCCCACAATCAGGGAAGTATTCTGACCACTGGGACTGGCCTACAGAACCTGACAGAGAGAGAGAGAGAGAGAGAGGGGGAAAGAGGTAGAGAGAGAGTGAAAGAAAGAGAGAAATTCCTTAAAAAGCTCTTGATTGAATGGTCGTTTAAAAAAATTAAGTTGAAAAAAGATAAGTTAATATATTTAAATTCTTTAGGTAATTCTTTATTTAAAAAAAAACATGTTTGAACTTGAACATATTTTGAAACCTTGAACAAAGTACTTAACCTGCATTGGTTCAGTATATATCCAGCTGTATAAATGGTTGCAACGTAAATGCTATGTAAAAAGTTGTGTAAGTCACTCTGGATTAAAGCGTCTGCTAAATGCCTGTAATGTAATGTAATGTAAAGACTACACAGAGTCCCACTGAAGGCAAGGAGCACAAACGCATGCTGAAGGGGAGAAGAGACTGACTGATCAGCGCATGCCGCTGCCATCAGAAACGGATACGCCGTAAAGAATAACTGAGGGCATCAGAGCCCAGTCACGCATGGATGATGCGGCTGCACATTGCTGTTGTGACAGGAACACAAACACCCCCCTGCCTAATTGGAGAGGAAAGAGGGCAAAAAAGAGAGAGAAGTTCGGGGGTTAGGGAAAAATAAAGGGAAGGGGGAAAGTGGGAATGTCTGAGAGAGAGAGAAACGGTACAGAGTGAGAGCGAGAGAGAGAGAGAGAAGACAGAAAGCAGGGATAGAGAGGGAAGTATGAATGAGACATTTGGAGTCCATTCGTTGATTGATTGACAGGTCTGTACAGGTCACATACAAGGCACAGCTTAGTTGCATCGTTATGCCTGTCTTGGACATCCATCGCTAGCTCCAGTTCATAAGCCGCCTTCACGGGCTACAGCTATGAGTCCTCCCAAGACTAAACCCAGAAGCTCTCTTCTTACAAGTTCTACAATATTTGTAAATCATTTCATTTTAAACTATCGATACTGAATAGACCATAGCCTTACACTGTCCTACAAAGTATCTCTCTTTTTTTCTATTTTTTACTATTTTACTATTACGTTCAGATGAGGAAAATACGCTAGTTATCCTTGGTGCAAATATTTAAATTCAGCAAGCACCAACGTTTCGCTCAGAACAAAATGTTCTGTGCCGGTTGCTGTTCAGTTTTAAAAGGTTTGCATTTTGAAGGAAAGAAAAGCACATTCCCACTTGTTGATCCAAGTTCCCTCTAAGAAGGTCTCTGTTCACTCCCAATCTGTTGGGATTAAAAGGGGCCTAGTCAATCTCCATCCACAGCAAGATCTGCGGTGCCCTCCCTCAATTTTGCCCCCCCCCCCCCCCCCCCACATCAAAAAGGGGGGACTTTGTCCCATAGCTGTGCCGTTGTCATGGAAATCACCATGACAACAGCGAGTCACACATACTCACACTGCCACCCTACCTTTCACACTTTCACATGCTGTCCCAAATACACGCAAGCAGTAGTACACACACGCACACTAATTATGATGCGTGCTAAGCCGCACTAGCAGCACTCGCGTTAGAGAGTATGTGCGCGGCTAAAATCTGTAAGCAGTTCATTTCAACAGCGTGAATTGTACAACGACTTGTACAATACAATACAGCAACAATGCAATGGGGAGTATAAGTACCCAATATTACATATTGCAATATTCATACATCACAACGTGCAGAGTGACTTTGCTGTACACGCACTGAGGTCTGTGCAGCTTTACAATACAGGTACAGATCAGACTCTCTACCTAGTGCTCCCATCATGCATCAGCTGCTGTCCTTCTCCCTCTCCTCCTCTCTCCCTCATCCTTGATCATTACTCTACCTCTCCCTCCCTCCCTCCTTCTCTCTCTGTCCTCCTTTCTCCTCCATCCTTGATCATTACTTCATCCCCCCGCCCTCCCCACCTCTCTCTGTTTGACTGTTTCTCTGATGCCAGGATAACAGACTGGCCAACTGGAAGCAACAGACAACAGACAGAGAGGGAAAGAACGCCAGCACGGAGAGGAGAGGAAGAGAGAGGAGGGGAGAGGAGGGGAGAAGAGAGGAGGGCAGAAAAAGAGAAGCTGCGTGTATACATGCAAAAGATGATATGCATGAGGAATACAGAACAGTGTTTTGGTGGCTACGGACATTGAATGGTGAATGTCAAATGGATGCACCATTGAGGAGAAGACTGGGTGGTTGTTGTCAAGATAGAGAGAGAGAGAGAAAGAGAGAGAGAGAGAGAGAGAGAGAGGCGATGGTGAAACAATTGGAGTGCTGTAGAGAGGGGATTGTCTTCCTTGGTACACATTGCAACAGTGATGGATAGCCACTCAGCCAGATACTGATTGCCATGGTCAGATAACAGAGTGGTAACATAGACATGTACGGGAGAACATTCACGTAAAACAGCATAGCTTTAATTTAAATTAAAGGAGATAACCTGTAAATTATTATTTTAAAAGCTCCTTGAGTTAAACTAGGTAAAGTTTTCCATTCTGAATAATAAACTCAGATCGACGTGATATCAACTCAAACTACCTGTTCTAGAATAATTTTGACAGCATCAGAGTTTCTGCATTTTCTAAAGTCTTACCAGTATATGTCCAGTATGTAACTGAAATTAAGAAAGAGAAATCAGTTAAATCAAGCTTCCAAAAACACTGACATAGTAATGCCTCCAAGCTATGTTTTTCAATGGACTTACATATAGCATTGTATATAAAACAGTCTTTTTATAATTATAATTATAATTATATTTTCATAATAGCAATGGCTATTACTACTACAACTACTACTAATAATAATAATAATAATAATAATAATAATAATAATAATAATAATTCCCTTACCAGCACATGCACAATTTGTCCATTGGCCAAAAAGTATCAGAAAAATTATCTCTATCCCAAAAGAGTCCATAATGTGGTCTTTGCCCATGCACAGAGCAGTGGAAGCAGACTGTGGGCTGACCGATAGATGGATGCACAAGCTCAACCGATTACACGCTCAAAGCACCTTTGTTTTCTGAACTTATTGTTAGAAGAATGTTGGTGACGATGATGATGATGACGATGACGTTCCTGGCATTAATGACAGCAAGTTTAACTTGGAACCACAGAAAAAGCAAGGGAGAGAAATAGAACAGAGAGAAAGAGAGAGAGGGGTACAGAGACAGAGAGAGAGAGAGAGGTACAGAGAGAGAATGGCAAAATGAACAGCGAGAAGCACAGTCCAGTCCCGTTCACTGAAACACCCGTCTGATTCAACACTGAGGGGTGACTGGGAGAGAGGGAGGTGGGGGGAGTAGGGGGCATAGAAAGCATGAGTGGAGGGGGGAGAGTGTGAGTGCGGGGGGGAGAGGTAAGAATGTGAGGGGTGGAAGAGGAATATGGAATGAGGGACAGGGTGACAGTGGGGGGTAGGAGTAGACGAGAATTGTGAATGTAAATTTATAATAATAGGTACATTTTTGTACAGTATATTGGATAATGGCAGGACTGGATTGAGCCGTGTGTGTGTGTGTGTGTGTGTGTGTGAGAGAGAGAGAGAGAGAGAGAGAGTATGTGTGCGTGTGTGTGTGTGTGTGTGTGTGTGCTCGTGTCTCACTGTGTAATTTTGTATTTATCTGTTGCCAATTCATTCAGCTGACAGCGAGATCTCTCTAATCTCCCCATAATGAACTGGGCTGTGTTTCTGAGTAAGAGGGAGGGGGTGGAATTGAAGAGAACTAAAGAAAGGGAGGTAGCGTGTGTTGAATAGGATAGGGATTCATTTGAACTTTCTAATGATACTTCACCCCAAAAGGAAACAAAGTTTAATCATTAACGACAGGTTTTTAGTCAAGTTGAATTAAAATAGTATAAGCGTCCTCTAGCGTTTGAATATATATTTGCACAGCCGGTGAATCGGCTGAACTATTGGCTAATTTCAAGCTGGCTGTGCTATTGGACGTTTGCTGCACGACAATATGAATGTACATGTAGATATATCTGGTAAATATCTAGAAGGGCGGCACGATGTTGCAGTGGGTAGCATCGTCGCCTCAGAACAAGAAGGTCTTTGATTCAAATCTGCGGCCCTACTGTGTGGAGTTCGCATGTTCTCCCCGTGCCCGCGTGGGTTTCCTTTCCTCCAAAGGCATGCAAATTAGGTTAATTGGAGAGTCTAAATTGCCCATAGGTATAAGTGTGTGAGTGAATGTTGTGTGTGCCCTGTGACGGACTGGCGAACTGTCCAGGGTGTGTAAATAACGTGAGACAGTGAATAAACCATCATAGATTTAAAAACGTTTTTAAATGTGTTGATTCCAGTTATCTTATTCATTTGAATAACTTAGCATATTTACCTCAGCATGTTTTAAATTGTCGAAAAAGGCGCTTTAAAACCGAAATAATTCCTAAACATACACGTTTTCAGCACATTTGTATGTTGTAATATTCGCCTCCGAAACTGGCACAGCGAGAATTTACTTTTTATGTTGTTTCACAAAATGTACACAAGGGGGAGCCTGTACTTCACACGAGAAATTGATATTGAGTCTGTGTATGGCAAGATCTTACTAAACGTGTGCATGTGGTACGTGCACGTTCCTGATCTGCGTTTGTTAAGATGATAGCCATTTTCTTTAGCCTTTTTATGCCATTTTATGCGTAACATGCACCAGATGTATATGCACCAAAGACCAGTCCTTCGGTTAAAAATTGTACCAACTTTTACATCTATTTTCAAAGGCTGGTGCTATAATGTCCTATCTGTAACTGTCTTGCACAGACGATTTTCTGTTACAAGAAAAGCATGTTCTCATGTCTGGAGTCTGGCTTTAGATATTGACACAGATATTGTTGTCCTACCAGTACACATCCTGCTTGCACTGTTGTTAATGGGCTTGTTGAAGCTTTGGCTTACTTTTGAACAAAGAACATCTTATATTGGGGTTGTTTTTTTCTTCAGTTTTTACAATAATTTTCTTCCACACCCTTATATGATATGAAGTTCAATGCTGCCTGCACAATCTGCCTGTGGAGTGCAAGCCACCAAACACAATTCACAGCCGTTCACAGCTGGTTGGCTATAGTGAAATTAAGAGATGGCTGCTAGAACGTGTGGACACATTCAAATCTGGTTCCCCCATACTGAAATAGGCCGCTTCAGCCATGGAATGGGGAAACAGATATTACTGGTCAGTTGTAAGTGTTATGCAGAATGCATGGTTTTGTTTAAGGAGCCGACAGCATTTTCAGTAGAAAGGGGGGGAAAAGCAGAAGGGAATTCTCGGATTCTCCGAAAAAGTTGCAATTTCATGTGTCATTTTTTAAGTTTACCTTAAAATTGCTTAACTGAACACTCATTAGTTGTTCATGAAACCCTTATTCAAACGCATTTAGCCCTGTGAAATAAGTTGACCAAAAGGAATGAAGTTAAAGGAAATGTCACAAAAGATCTGTCGTATTTTTATTTACATTTGACACTGTAGAAGGTCGGTTAAATACATTACACTGCTATGTGTGTTAAACCTTTATTACAGTTTGATATTTATGTGCTGAGTTATTTGGTGTCGAATGATGTTTTCATTTACTCATTAAACCTCGTCTTGCTCCCCTTCTTTTTCTGTTAGCACGATTTACTCTGGTGGTGCAAACGTGCAACGGTCTCTCTCGTTGAATTTCATTACGCAACGGACCTAACACACTGTCGATTTTCATTGGTCATTGGAATATTTGGGGGGTTGGTGAAACGGTCTCTGTCAACAAGTATTGGTTCAGTTGTGGTCGGTAGGCGGAGTTATTGGATTTCATTCACAAATCTCCACCGCCGCAACTCGTGAACATGTGCTCGCTGGTTAAAGGGGCAAACGCATTCCCTTTCTGTGCGAGAGACACATGTCAGCGCGAATGTGAGAGCCTTAAGTGAGGAGCTGGGCATCTGGCTTGCGACCTTAATTACTAATATAGGGCTAGCGTCGTCAGATCTACAAAATATAATTCAGAGCTGTATGGAATGTGCCTGCCCTGCTGCATGTCTCGCGGTGTTGTGCTAATAGCACTGAATGAGTCAGCCTTTTCTTTGTCAGACTGTAAGCGCATTAGTAAAACGCGCTTTAGCCCGCATCAATTGTATATTAACAGCAACTGAAACCATACCCTGTTGTCATTGATAAACATGTTAGTCATTGATTGTTAAATATATATATATATAGACACACACACACAAGTTAGTGTGCTTCAGTTACCCCAAACCACGTGAGGGGATGTCATGTCATGCAGTTTTCTGTAGAGAGATGGTCGGGGATTTGACTTTGCCTCAAGCGAAATAAGGAGATGGTGACAGAATGAACAGAGGAGTGTAATTTCAGTTCCATGCCACATTCTCACTGATATCTGCAGTATGATTTTGCATATTTCATCATAAATCCTACATTGTTACCTATAGGCGTGTATCTACACTTGGGTGCTGTTGAGTGTTACACAGTTATACATTCAGGGTTCAAGAGTACATATTACTCTAATAGAGCATAGGAGGTGGGGCCCAATATGAGATCATTTCACAGGGCCTAAAATCCCTGTAGGCACCCCCTAAGCCTAACCCTCAACTATGACAAAAAAGGAGATATACACTGACCTACTTTACAAGAAAGGTCAAATTTATTTTAGCTAACCTAAATTTACAAAAACAAAAAAGACAGACAAGTGTGGGGTGTATAAGTCAGTACCATTAGGAGTGTAGGCGGGTAGATGTGTGAAAACTACGGTGAGCCAATGTTGCATGGCTTAAACCCAAAAACAGCTAACAAAAGCAGTCAATGCCAAAACGGAAGCTGAAAGATATCTGTGGGGAAAGAGCCCTCTTCAAATCAGAAACAGGTGCCTCTTAACATCTCTGCAGCCGTAGCCACAGGTGCTCCCAATTGTGCCAGTGACCCTCTGCTCCGCTCACCAGGCACCTGCGAAGAAACACACCGGAACAAGCAGCGCAGGCAGACAGAGAAGGGGGGGGGGTGTCACAACCACACGCAGTCTATGTTCCAGCCAAGTTCTAATATTTTTTGAGGGCCCCTGTAAGTCAACAACCCCTTTGTTGTCCTTTATCTGTGACAAATATACTGGCCTATTTAAACAGACTTTGTTGATAGAGGCAGCTCACACAAACAAATGGCATTGTCATCACTGACACCAAGAGAAAGCCTCTCATTTATTTGTCATTATGATTTTGTCTGTTTTACGGTGTCACTGAGAATGCTCCTCCCCCTCTCTGTCTCTCGCTATCTGTCTCATTATCCATATTTTCTTCTGCTTCATCACTGTAGGAAAGGGAGGCACATTTGTTGAAGCATATGCTGCTGCCTCCCCCTCAGTTCTCCACGAGGCAATAAGTTAATGACTCACTGTGAGGGAGAGCGGCTGAGGCAGCAGGTTCCTCCTCTCCACAATGAGCTGGAATTCAGTGGATGGTGCTGCTATGCAGTATCCAAACGACTACTCGTTTGCTGGATGGCTCTTATCATTACGTAACCAGAATGAGCATGTGTGCTGTTGAAGAAAGGGTGGTGCGAAGCTTTTTCATTCTGTGCATGAACCTGTAATAATGCCCGCCTGACATGCACAATGTTCTTTGAAGTTAAATTATTCTGATTGATATCCTTTTTTTACAGGGCAGTACTGACATGGGGCACCAGAGGGAGTATGAGGCACTTTCAGGGCTTCTGAGAACTAATGCCAACAAACAGCTGGCTTCATGTGGAATGCGGTGTGCTTCTAGCATAGTTTTTCTTGATTGAAATTAGTAATCCTATCTCATTTGCATACTGGCAGAATTATAATGATTTCTATTAATCGACAACATTGTGGAAAATATGTTTAGATATATATAAAGGCAAGTAAATATTACATAAAATTTGGCTGGCGGGTTTATCCAGAGAGACTTACACAGCTTACCGTCCTTACGTGCAATCCATTTATACAGCTGGATGTTTACTGGAGCAATTTAGGTTAAGTACCTTGCTCAAGATTACAAAGGCGCTGCCCCACCTGTGAAAGATGCACCGCACTCCCAAACATTCGGCAGGGAAAGAGAGCTGAACTAAACTCAATCCTTTGTCCCAAAGTCTGGTTTATTTTCTCGCAGCTGACAATGGTTAGAATAACAGGCATGGGTGTATTTGCCTATTGGCAGAACTAACCATGAGAACAGTGATTATGAACCCTTCAAGTCATAAAAGGGTTCAGTACTTGGTCATGAGATGAATGTGAGAAATAATGTATTCTATGCCTGCATTATATATTTTGCAGAATATAATTTAATGCTGTGTTGAGAGGTTTGTTACACAACACCCGTTTTAAAAGTAAATCACATGAAAACTGGTTGCGTTATAATTGCACAAATTATATTATACAGCAAGAAACTAGTCATTCCCTTTTATTTATATACATGCAAGGATGAGTTATGTAGTCATATTTGATAGATATATGTTTAATCCAACTGAATTTTCTTTCCCAGTGTTTAAGTAGGGTATGCTGTTTAGTCAGTGATGCCCCTGTCTTATTATTGTCCATGTAACTGCGTTTGACTGGAATACTGCAATTGTGCGGAATTTACTAAAACATAGAGCATGAGCTGCTACAGCCAATGGGTATCTGTGCTGCTTCAAAGTCTGCAGTCTGATGGTATGTAAGGAGCTGTGTGTGTGCAGGGGGGTGCCGGCGGGCGTGCATGTTACTGAAATAATAATGCGTTGAACAAACAGGTTTTTTTGCGAAAAACTTTTGTCTATACTTATCTTCGGTAATACTTGCCATAAAACACACTTAAAATTGATTTATTAAGCACTGTCAGTGCTGAGTGCACGGGCGGTCGTGCGCACGCTGCGTAGACGCGTGTGTATCTGTAGTACCCAGCCCTACACACGGATGCCACATGTGTAGGCGGGGCCACGAGTACAACAGACACTGTCCAATCCTTTACCAGTGAATCGCTCACTGGCTAGAGATCTGACCAATGGGAACAGGGGCTGTCAGGCAGCCAGCCAATGATTGGTCGTGTGTGGCCTGCACACAGTTCGGCACGTGTAGCCTTGCACATGTTGACGCTTGCAATGGGCAGATGAAGGGGAGAGAAAGAAAGGGGCTGCGAAAGAAGGCGAGTTGTGAATCCTGACTGGTGAAGCGGGCACCGGGACACTACTCATTGAAGGAGTTTTTTTTTCAAGAAAGTATTTGCGATTGATTGTATAAGATTACCTGTCGTTGAAAAGTATCGTTTCCGCCATTGGGGGCAGGTCCTTGTTGTTTTGGTGTCTTCTGTTCAAGGTGAGAATATGTCTTTCAAATTGTAACTTAGAAGGATAGCTAATGACATATAGCTAACGTTTGTACAGTTTACCAGTGTATAAAATGGTCCAACCTTCTAGCTGATTTATTGTTGTACTTAATTGCAGGATTTAGGACTTCTGTCACTTTATTACGCTCAAACGTGTTTTGTTGCTATGTTGTGTTGCTTCATTTTTGTAACGTTCGCTAGCTTTAATATAACGGTTACAGCACAGATAGCGTATTTTTTTATTGATTCTGATATATAATTTTGTTTACAAATTGTTAGGCTGTATTGTACATCAATCTTATAGAATGAGGCTGTTTAATTTTAACATGGCAAATTGTACGTCATTAATGTGGTTGCGCGCTCGAGGAGTGCGGGAATGTTTTTCTAGTGTTGATGCAAAGCAGGGTAGTTCGTAAAACCAAACAAGTCATATTTAAAATACCGACAGAATTTTGTACTACTTATTTTCAGTTTTGCATTTAGCTGTGTCCTTCTTGCTCTTGAAAGTTTGTATGCAAGGATGTGTTTTATTTCGACGTTTCAAATGCCTACTACGCCCTGATTAAAACGTACCACAACCTTGTACATAGCAGTGCTATCAGCACACATGTCCAGGGGTATGGTCACATTGCGAGACAGGCACGCTCAGACAGACTGGAAGTCAGCTGTGAACCCAGACAGAGAGAGGGAGGGAGGGAGCTGAGGGAAAGGAGACCAGGGGACAGGGGTAGGTAGACTAGCATAGGTATTTTTGTGTCGGTATGCTCACTCTTGTAAGCTTATCATTTGTTGGATTGTCAGGGGAGATGGCATACCCTGTATGTGGGTATGAGAGTGTGCATGCACATGCCTACTTGTCTGTGTTACTGTGTATGTTTTTTTTCTCAAATAATGTGCTGTTATTTGAATGTACGTAGCAAACATCCATGCGTGGTGGTGTGTGGTTATGCAGTGATGTGACTGGTCCCTAACTGTCTGCAGTGAGATTTTTGTTGCTCGTGCCTAGAAGGGGTTCTTCTTAGGCTCTCTTTAATGAAGGTTGTGCTTGCACTGTTCCAGGATATCTGTGCAGTATAATCAGTGAGCTTGCATGACCCCTATGTCTAATTGTACTGTCTGTCGAATTTTAGGCCAGCGGGGACTCCTAGATTAGCGAAAGAGCGAGAGAACCAGGGGGATTGAGCGAGTGGTGGGAATGGGGGTGGTGGTGGAGGGCAGAGAGACCCATCTATGTGGTGAGATGTGTAGCAGGGGAGAATTGTGGAGAGAACGGGAGATGGGGGGTTGGTGTGTGAATCGAGGGGGAGAAAGAGGGGGAGGTGGAGGCAGAGAGCGAGTGCTGGATGGAGGGGTGAGAGCAAGTGACAGGCCCTGACAGTAGTATTACTACGACTGCTACTGCCACCATTACCAGCACCATCCCCCCATCTTACACCAGCAGCCCTGTGCACTCACGTTTCTGCTGCAATCTTAATGACGACTCTGGCTCCACATTCACTCCTGCTCCATTTCCTCTGCTTTCTCAAGATCCACAGAAATGTGGAGCGAAACTCATCATCATCCCTGCTTTTGTCAGGACCTGCCATATTTATGGGGACCCCATTTTTCTAATCAAATGAGGACATACTCAAACTTGGACTTTTGATGTAACCCCACCCTAGAGATTGGTTTGAGATCCACTTAGTGACATCGACAGACAGACTGTTGCGGAAAAAAGGTTCAGAAAGGATATATTAAAGAGAGAAAGAAATAGGAAAGTGTAGATGATTATAAAATATCAGATTTTCCTTCCTTACCCGTTTTTTCTCATTTTGTCTATCCCCTATAAATACAGTATTTTTGCTGTAATGTTAACATCCTTTTTTTCTGCTTCCGTCTCCGCAGTGATGCAGTCATCAGGCAGTACTTCCTCCCAGGCGTCCCGCGATTCGCTGAGCTCGAGTGACAGCTTCCTGTTCGGCGAGGACGACGGCGGCGTGTTCCTGGCGGTGCGGCGGCCCGGGGGAGCGGCGTGCTCGGCGGTGCGGGGCAGCGCCGGCAGCCCCGCCTCGCAGTGGGCCTGCGACGGCTTCAGCGACCGCGAGCGCTGCTCCCCGCCCGGGAGCGGCCCGGCGGAGCGCCGCTCCGGCGACGCCCCCTCCTCCTACTCCGCCCTGGTGTCGTCGTCGTCCTCGTCGTCCGGCGGGGCTCCGACGGAGGGGGACCACCTCTTCGCTCGGAAGGTCAGTCCTGCCGCCGTTCTGCTCGCTCGTCCGTGAGCCGGTCTGTTCTGCGGTCTCTGCAGCCTGCCGTCTGTAGCAGCATGGCTGCTCTCTCGGTGGTGGCGTGTGAAATCAAACGCGTTGCATAATTTCATTGCTGTTTTTTTCTTTCCTCCATCTTGTGTCCTGTCAGTGTGTGGAGCTGCAGGGATTCATAAGGCCTCTGCTGGAGCTTCTCAACGGCCTTAAGAAGGGAAGATTCGACAGAGGTATGCGCTCCCCTTCCCTTGGCGTTCTTTCTGCGCGTGCGCATGTTTAAAACAATGTCCTCTTTACCACGAGCGCAGTACAGCTTCTCTGCGTGAGAAAGGTTACGTCCTTCTCTTTTCCCCCTAACCAGTCCGGTGGAATGGGCAGAAAGGACACGGGCAAGTTTCTGACGGGGCTTATTTCTGATTGACAGGTCTGAGCAGTTTCCAGCAGAGTGTTGCCATGGACAGAATCCAAAGGATTGTGGGAGTGCTGCGGAAGCCTACCATTGGGTAAGAGCCAACCACTACAAGTCCCTGCGCTTGTATTTATTGTAAGCTTACCGCTATAAGACCCACTGGATCAGGGCGCTTATCTGGCTGTACCTCTAACACTGGCACTGCGACACAGCGTTCTCGCAGTGCATTATTTACAGTTTGTTGAGAAATGAATCATGAATTAATTACACTTGCATAGCTCTCAGTATTGAGTTATATTTGTATTTAAATTGGCAAGGGCCTGTGCAATATAAAGTTGTAATAATTGATAACCTCTTTCTCCCTCAGTGGGAAGTACCTCCACACCCTGCTACAAGTGGAAATGATGCTCAAACTGTGGTTCCCCCAGATTACCCCCTGCGCCCCCTCCACCAGCGAGCGCTCTGCGCCCCCCCACGGCACCCCCCCACACAAGCACAGAGACCAGCTGCACATCCCCGTCAAGGTGAGCCGCAGCTCCCCCCCCCCCGTCCCCCTAAAGCTCCTGTGTGTGAGCATATCAGCAGGCAAAGGGAGGGAAATACTTTATGCGGTTATGCAATCGGATATTTGCATGAAACGCAGGCTAGACAGAATCAAGCTTACAGACCACTGGCGTAGTGCTGTTGCAGTTATTTCTACATTGCAGAAGAGCCATACAGACAACATTGGGCCTGATTTACTTGAACCCTTAGCATGTGCAAAACCTTTTAGGGTACGCAAAACTGACAACACAACCAATGACTGTTGCAAAAAAAAATACCATGACCAATCATTGATCATGTTATTGGTTTTGCGTGGGGTAAAAGGTTTCGCACATGCTTAAGGTCTTAGTGAATCAGGCCCCTAGTCTGTTTTTTGACTTTTACTGTTTTTTGTTTTAAGACTTCTCCTTTTTGCTGTCTGGTAGAAACGGAGGCTCAGTTGGTCAGACACAGACTCCCCAGCCCCCCCGCCCCTCCGCTGTAAACGCTTTGACCGAGGGGGGCAGGAGGGAGGACGCGCGGGGGGGCCGGAGGGAGAGCGAGGGGCCGGCGGACACGCCAGACGCGCGGCGGAGCGCCCGGGCGACGCGGGAGAGGAGAGAGAGCGCGAGAGAGAGCGGGAGCACGGAGTCATCAGCTGGTCCGAGCTGAGCACCACCTGGGTCCACGTCACCGCCATCCTCAGCCCCCCGACGTCCTGCTCTTCCCACGACAGCAGAGGTGGGGGCGCCAAGGGAGGCCTCCCCGCCCGGGCCCTCTCGCCTCCCTCTGCCAGCGGCAGCCCGGCCACGCAGGACAGCTCCGTGTCCTCCACCACACCTTCCTCCGATCCGCACCGTCTCCTCCCCCCGCAGTGCCAGCCAGTCGCCTGCCGGAGCCAGCCTGTTGCCACAGAGACAGAGGACTGTGAGGGCGGGGCCTCCGAGGCCCGGCAGGGGCGGAGCCAGTCTCTCCCACCCTTGCTGAAGCCTTTGAATGGCGGGGGGAGAGTGAGAGTGCACAGTCCCACACAGACTTGATGTTCGAAACACAGTGTTCTTATGAGTTATTGTTCCTAGATGCTGTGAGTTTACATGTGGCGAGTTGGATCATTACAAATGCACTCATTTATAGGGAATGGGGTGGGGTGAGGGGGGGGTTGTGATGATGAAGCATTTCTGGTGCACATTTTTCCTTTCATTTTTCATTTTTATGAGTGTGCTTGTCTTCTGTGGGATGTTCTAGTTTCGAAATTCAAAGGACCACAATAGGAACATCAACGGTGACAAAAATGATTTAGATTCGTCACCACGACATCATCAAAACAAAAGCAATATTACGACTAATATTTCACAGCAGCGTATGAAATAAAGAAATGAAATGGGGGTGGGGGGGGGGGGGAGGGGGGGGTTGAGGAGGAGGTGGGGGTGGGATTGAGGGTGACTGTCCCTCTTGGCCAGGCGAAGAAGTCTTTTTACGTACTCTTCCATTTTTTAACTTTTGGAGCTTCTGTTTAATGAATACTTTTATATGCAAAAAAATGAACTGCCATTTTGCATGTGAATTTCAGTAAGTGGTTCATTTCTGATGAAATCAGAACCTGAATAGAGCAGGTCTACTTCTCCCCCCCTTTTTTTTAAACAGTATGTTTTTGCTGAGTGGAATCCCCACTCGAAGCTTAAACATCAGCAGTGAACACAATTAAAGGAACATAACATCAGTGCAGAATTAAGACACGACTGCAATGCAAGATCAGCTGTATGAAAATTAAATTAAATCACAGCTGTCATAAAGAGCGGCTGATAAACAGCCAATTGCACTGCAGTTCATCACTTTGCTTGTGTTACGTGCAAAAGGATTGTACATTTATTTTATATCAGGAGAGAGAAATTGACAGTAACCAATGACAGCACAGCTAGTTAGGCAAAGGCAGCACCGGTAGCAGCTTGAAGTGAATCCACAAATGTAGCATTATATCAAACCGCAGGTATCAGGCAGAAGGTCTTCTTCCACGTCTCGTTTTCCACGGCTTAAAATAAATCGCAGAGAATTCCTCGAATCTTAACCGACTGAGTACAGACGTCCCTGAGCGCAGAGGGCTAAGGATCCATTTTAGGCCAGTGCATTAAAGCAATTCTAGACTTGTGGATTTTGTGTAAATCTGAAACGCCGCCCGGAAGCGGGCTACAGTTACAGCGGGAGTGACGCTGATGAGGTAGAAAGCAGCCCGTCACCAGTGTAGCCCACGGCACTGTATGTACATGAGGAGGGAAACAACAGCAGCAGCGACATCAGGACAAGAATAGGCCACACCAAAAAAAACCCTAAGCTGCACCTGACAGAATGAATTGTGGACTTAAAGGGTCAAGACTGGAGGAGGCCTTACTCTATTAAAAAGAAGACCCGGAGTTCCAGTGTTTATTGAGTTTATTGAGATTTGCATTAATTTATTCGTTAATTTATTTATTTTATGACTGATTTGTGTAGTCAGTTCCTCTGATTGCTTCGAAAACTGCTGGAGCCACTGTAGCTGTGTGTACATAAGGTATTATTGCTACCGTAAAAAAAAGGAAAATTATTGATTGGACAACTGTGCCTTTACCAAATGGGATGTGAACAGTGATTTTTATACTACATTTTTGATTGGTTTTTTTTGTGCTTTTTCCTAGAAATGTTTACACAGCAACCCAACTCGTGTAGGATTTATTTGTCATCTGTTTTTCTTTCCCCCCCTCCTCTCATACACTGTACCCCTGAATCTTAAGCGGTTGGATTTCAAGTTTTCATGAGTTGTTTTGCGATTTTGTTCAGATAAATGAATTCGATTCAGTTGCACTTGCCGATTAATTACATGCTCTCTGTCTGAATATAGATTCGCTCCAGAGAAAACCTGGAAACTTGAAAGATTTGATCTGATTGGATTTGTAGAATTTGAAAAAAGGAGAGAGGCGAAATATTGGCACCGGTGTCAGTTGCAGTCGACCGTTTAGCGTGATGGAGATTCGCAATGATTCAGCTCGCGTATGCTCTCACTGTGTTAACCATCTCAAAGCACAGCGCAGCCGCTGACAACAGCACCACAGCGTCAACATGAAGCAGAATAATGCCAGTATTATCTAATGTCTGTGATTTATTTTGTATGAGGGGTTGTGGGGGAGGGTGGAATCCATTTGCACTTATTTTACTTTTCTTTTCCGTGCTTGTTTTATAAGACAAAGGCCAAACGAATCGGTCGAAAATGATGTGTATTATTTCAACTGCCTTTTTTTTTACATGACTGTACAGTTCTTCCTCTCTCTCTGCCTCTTTCGACTTCTCTCGCTGCCTGTCTATCTCCCTCTGTACTTCTACCCCTCCCTCTTCAACTCTTTTACTGACTATAGCAATCCCTCCTTTCCTGTTTCTCTTCTGCACACTCCCTTTCTCCAGCAGTTCTGTTCGTGTGACTACTTTTTCAGCAATGGTGCAAAAGAAAAATGTTTTAATAAATGACACGCATTTTGAAATTTGTTGCTGCCTGTTGTTGGTGTTGTTGTTCTGTCTGCATTTTGTCTGTTATCCTCTCCCTTGATCCCACATGAAAAAAAAAATTGTTGACAGTTGGCTGGCTGGATGTCTGCGTAAACAGCTGCAACTCCATAGGGGGTGTCATGGCAGGGGGGAGGGGGGGCAGAGAGGGGGGAATTAGGGTGACTTGAAATTTGGGGAAAGGGGACTGACAGAGCTGGGGAGGGAAAGGACGGACACGTAATCTGGAGACTCAACCCCTTTAATCCGTTTGGGATTGTGTGGGATTTAGCCTGCCACCCCCTTCTCTGTATCTGCGGTTGGCTGGGTTTGTGTACAGTGTGTGTGGTGCGCGTTTGTGTGTTTTCCTGTTTATGTTTTTACCTGAGCCTGTGGAACCAATCCACAGAAGCACTAAAAGAGACGAGGCGGATTTGGCCTGTGCGTTTAACGATAGATTTGTCATCTTGGAAAAAAATTATGAATGTGTTCATCGGATACACATACACACACACGTCTTCCAGCAGATGATTGTGTGTGTGCGTGGTGACGCTGACAAACAAATTCTCCAACCGACTGGTGTTTCCTGACACACTGACTGCATTAATGTTGAACTCAACAAAGACAGCCTCCCCGGCAGCCGCCCCGCAGCCCCTCCCCCTCTCCCCCTGTCTCCATGCAGTTTTTCGGAACGGAAGGCCCAAGCTCTCGGTTCAAAGTGGCTGAGCCCTCCCCCTTCTCCTCTCGACAGCCACAGCCTAACTGGAGGCAGGATGAAAGGGAAGGAGAGGGAGGAGGAGGGGGAGGGGACTTAGGGAGGGGAAATGGGGGATCTGAGGTGACTGAACTACATTTTTGGGGTAATTTCATCTCGTGTTGACAAAAAACATTTTTTGCTGAGGGTTAGGCAAATCTCTTGAAGGACAGTAAACTAAGCCTGTGTCTATGTACAAAACACACACACAAATATATATGTATGTAAATATAAATTATGGGTGAATTCGTCTGTCAGTGTTTATTTGACTACAGAACGCACCTGTGTTTGAAGCAACGTGTTTTGTGTTCATTTGCTCATGGGGCATGTAATGAACGCTTGCTTCCCGTGCATGCGTTTTTATAAGTGCTCAGGAAACTGGGTGATGGAATGTTTCTGGGCCATTTCTGTTTGTGTGGGACGGAGAGACATTGCAGGAGAATATAGAGGAGACAGACTGGCAAAGAGAGTGGGGGGAGGGGCATGCCCTGCTTACTCACTCATTCGACCCCCACCCCCCCATCCCCCTCTCCCTCTCCCACCCCCCATCCCCCTCTCCCACCCCCCGCCGTGCTCATTCACTGTGTTCCATTAGAGCTCACGCCAGCTGCCCTGAGCTGTACTACGGCACACACACTTACACGCTCGTGGTGTGTGAGCACACACACTTTCATGCCCACACCGCAGGTGCACAAGCCGTATACAACTGTGTCATATTCACAAATACCGTTTACACCTGTTGTACACATGTAGACACATGCAGCGTACAATTATATCATGTGTGGACAAACACTGCATACAATGATATATTGTATGCATACACACTGTATAAACCTCTTGTGAATTTGTGCTTAGATTATATACACCTTAATCCTGTATGAATACATACATTATACACCTGTAAAACACACACTGTACCCTGTCTTGCACACAGACACACACACACACACGCACACACATGTTATACACCTGTACCTTATATACACTGTAAATGTATAGTATCCACCAGTATTTTCAGACCGGAAAATGAGCTCTGAGTCTAATCACAGCAAAATAAATTGCCCACTGGCCCTGAATTTACCATCACAAATTCTCACGCTGAGACTCAAATCCACACGCGCTCGTACACTCTTCCGCTCACTTCACCGCACAGAGTGAGGCTGCTGACCGTCCCACACACCCTGCAGGGTCTTCAATCACAGAGAGAAAAAAAGACCGTGAACATGTAAGAGAGAGAGAGAGAAAAAGATAGGGAAATGCAAAACAGGAACTTCTCTCTACCCAAAGGACTTCAGCAGCTCATAATGAGCAAAGCGTGGTGTATTAGAGCACCGGAGAACTCTACCCTGTGCGGAATGCAGCACAGCGCCAGAACGCCTGAACTGCCGGGGCACAGTTTGGTTTTCCGTTTATCAGCACAGTCAAAAACAGCAAAGCCCAGAGCAACACAGCACTGAGAAATATATTACTGTGCAAGATGATAAATAGCATTAGGCTAAATTGCAGTCAGTTGAACATGCCAAATACAGCAGTTAGTTAGTCAGCAATTAAGTCAATAACTCCCAGTTCAGTCTCAGAACTACAGACTGTTTTATCCAATTAGCAAACATGCCACACTTGTCATAAAAACCAGAAGTGGTGCAGACTGCTGTGGTGCGAGCAGGCTGCAGGTATCCACAGAAGAGGCAGAGGTGTTTTTGGATGTCCCGTCACATTGTGGGCTGCCGCCGTTACATAATAAAAAAGGAGCGTACGCATGTGCGATAGGGCAAAGTCCCGCGTGGCATGCGAGATAGTATTTGGGCCAGGGAATGGGCTCCAGGTCTGAGCAGCCTGCATTTCACAGCCCTTAACCTCCGATAAGGATGGAGTGGAATTAATCAGCACACCAAATTAATTCAGCCCGCTTTGGGGAAGAGCGTATGTCGTTAGGTGTAGCAGTGTGGAGAGGGTACAGTGTTGCCCAGCGGAAAGGAGTAGTGTTATTAAAAAAAAAAACGTGCCGCAGTGGGGAGGGGTACAGCGTGCAGTCAGGGTGGGGGGGAGGGGTGGTTGGTAGAGGGGAGCAGGGGGTTTGGGGAGGGGGGGGCGGGGGATTGGTGGGGGAGGCGGGGCGGTTGGTAGGGGGAAGCAGGGGGTTTGGTGGGGGGGGGGGGGGGGGGGGGGGGGGGTTGGTGGGGGAGGCGGTTGGAGGCAGATTGGGTTGCCTCTGGCAGAGTGCTGCTCACACTGCCATTACTGCACCCGGGTGACCCACATCACCAGGAAAGGGAGAGAGAGGGAGAGGAAGAGAGAGACATGGATGGGAGAGTGGAAAGCACATGGATTCTTCAGATTAATGGCTAATCCCCAGTTTTCCTCACTATATTTTTGTATTTGATATATCTATGCAGAAGCTCCCCACCCAACCAAATTTACAAAACAAATTGGAAAACATACCGTGTTACGGCACGTTTTTATGTCCTTTCGGCACTTTGCTCCCGACTAGTGGCAAAACCATGGAACTACTACCAACACATAAGAATGTATCTAATCAGAACTTCGTAGATACCCTGTTATTATTTTAAATTAGGACTTTTTCTGAACAATATAAAATATTTCAATGTAATAGCCTTTTATAAACAATGTTTGTTACTTGGATATGAGAAATAGACTAGTATACTCATTGTGACACAGAACAGGCATTTATTCACTATAAAAATACCAACATGTCATTTTTCACTCACTAAAAATTGAAAAAAAAACCTTGTTTTAATCTTGATTTTTCATTTCAGTGCACATTTTGAGAGGTGATTATGGGGCACCTGATTTTAGGATGGGGTCACTTGAAAATTTTGGGGAAAACAGTTTTTGAAAATAACATATTGTAATTGTTTGTCACTTTAAAATATGTGGATGTCAGCTACTACATGTCAAACATCACAACAACCCAGCTATAATACAACTATAATAAAGCAATAAGGCATGAGAGTTATATCACCAATATAGTCAAGGCTGAATGGTGTTACTAGGCAGGAGGCGCGTGTGTGGGTGGGGTCATGTAAAATTGTGAACATTCATTTGAAGTCACATCAGAAAAAAATTTGGGAACCCCTGGCTTAGGGGTTTTAGGTGCAAAGGTCAATCATAATGCTTCTAGCTTGATTAACCATAGACCATAGTTAATATCTGGTTATAAAATAGTAAAAATGTAAACTATCAAAGACACCCTGTTTTATAAATATAGAATTATATAAATTAAATCTGAACATTGGTTAAAAACTCTTCAGGGTTTCCCATTCCAAAATTCAATTTAACAAAATAACTATCGGGCTGTTTGCATACTAACAAATCAAACTGAATACTACCAAAAAGAGCCAGAAGAGAAAATGATACTTTATGCATTATGACTGATTTTAATGAACAAAGACTCAATAATGTGTATTCACATAAGAAAATGTAATGGACAGAAGGTGAGAAAGTCAGCTTGATAATTTACTACCGTGGACATGCTGCAGTATTTTTTTTATTTTTAAATGTTGTACAGGGATATTATGGGTTTTGTTAGAAGCAGTGGGAAATGCCCACATTCATGATTCAATCAATTAACTAATTAACTAATCATGGTCTTCAATCAATACTTCAAGTAGTTCAGGTGTCTTAGCGCAGGGCTAAAACAAAAACCTGCACCCACACCAGCCCTTTTCAGATGAGATTAGATAACCCTGCTTGGTCACATTTTTCTTTTCACTGCTGAAATACTCAGCTCTGGTCCTTGAGAGTCACATAGTCTGCTGGTTTTTATTTTCTCCTTAAGACCAGTGACTGATTCAGTCCCAAGAAAACAGGTGACGCTGAGTAAACTGTAATCAACTGCTTACCTGATCCATTGCTATGCTTCTCAAACACAGAATACCAAAACCCAGCAGGCCATGTGGCTCTACAGAACCTGGAGTGAGGACCACTGGCTCTAAGACATGCTTTTCGTAGAATTAAATTTTCCATCCAAATGGTAAATGGACTGCATTTATATAGCGCTTTTATCCAAAGTGCTTTACAATTGATGCCTCGCATTCACCAGAGCAATTAGGGGTCAGGTGTCTTGCTCAGGGACACTTCGACATGCCCAGGGCGGGGGATCGAACCAGCAACCCTCCGATTGCCAGACAAGCGCTCTTACCTCCTGAGCTATGTTGCCCTCATCTGTGTTCACTTCCCTTCCTGATTCTTTCCCGTAGTAGCTGAACTAATAGTTTTTTTTAGTTTATTTAAATTTTTTATAAACGTCTCAATTAGAAACTCAATTGTACGACTAGTCGCTTGACTGGACAGTTAGAGTGCCTATGGGGACCCCTGGAGGATAACCACTGAATTACAAATTTAAATCCCTGCAGGTCACATGGTGGAGACAAACTGGTGACCCTACTCATAAAATAAAATAGTGAAACATTAAAATCATCCCCTAGTAATAGCAATACGTGGTAACTAGACATAAATCCGTAGCAGCACAATATAGGTGTACTATTAGTAGTAGGTCAAAACACATTCATTTTTTAGTTTAAGTTGTCGAAAAATGTTCGTTTTAAGAAAGCCCTGATTGGTCGAGCGACGTCATGAGACGGTTTCCGCTTCCGGTTGCACCCGGTTGAACGTTCCAGTTGCGAGGTGATCGGAAAGTTCGTGGCTCATCGAACAAATTGCCTAGTTGGAAAAATTTACTATTTTGATTGCTTTTATTTTTAAAGTACAGTTCTCAAGTTCGACCATCGTTCCCAAGCGACCGCTCAGGTTTAGTCGGTTTTGGTAAGTTTTACAAACAAACTAATGTAAGGCGAACATGAGGAATGCACGTTAGCTAGCTAACTGAGAGAAGGAAAACAAGGCGGCTAAAGTAAATGTGGAAAGAGGAGCTCTTGCTAGTTGGAAATGTTAGCTGGTTGTGCTACGGTTTGTATTCGTAGAACACAATGCATCGTGTAAATGAAATTGTTTTTATTTTGGCTAACATGTTCTTTAGTCGGGGACATGATGTCACTTTCAGCCACATCTAGTTTGTTGGTAACCAGCTACCTAGTGCCGTTGGCAGTTACTTGCTATGTTTTGACTTCAGTCGAAAAGCCTACTAGGTATCGATAACAAAGTTTGTTAACTAACATTTTAAATAGCAGCTCGATATCACTCGTGCTGGTAAACTCACATTTGATGTGGCCATCTTTAGTCGGGTGCAGCTAAAGTAATTTCACTTGAACAAAAACGTATCGACTGCGCAGGAAATGTCCGGGTTGGCTAATTGGTTGATGATCTTGTGCTACGCGATTATGTTTAGGTAGCTACATGTATTGTTATTTATGGTGGCCATCCCTATACTTTCTTTTGAGAAATCAACCATCACTTGGGAAATGTTGCCCGACGCTTGAATTTTTCTCCCCAAATTTTTGAATCTCATTTCCCATCGTGGTCTTTCCTAAACGCCATTATTCTTCTGAAGCTTCCCATGCAAATGTTCTTAAATCGCTCTTTGGCAGCCATAAAAAAATGCTTAATATTTCCCCGAGAATCCTCTAAATCAGTGGTAACCAACACTGTTCCTGGGGAGCTACTGTCCTGTAGGTTTTTATTCCAACCGTAACAAAGCACACCTCATTGAACAGCTAGAGATCTTTTAAATTAGCTAATTAGTCAAGTGTGCCAAATTGGGGTTGAAATGAAAACCTACAGGATGGTCGATCTTCAGGAACAGGGTTGGTTACCACTGCCCTACATCTCATTTCCTGCAGGTGCGCTTGTGTTTATACCTATGCAGTGGGGGGACGTATGCTAATGCACTGCCTTCATTAAGTGAGCGCGGTGTATTTACGTCTCACAGACGTGGCGCCCCCAGTGAGTACGCATCGTTAATGTGTGTTCTTTGCATTCTGAATGTGAGCTTAGCCTTTCCGCGCTGTGTATGTCTGCAGAGCCCTCAGCATGTCTCTGCCCAGGCGGGAGGTGGAGGAGCTTCGGCCGTGCGTGGAGCGCGCGGTCAACAAGGTGCTGGGCTTCCCGGAGCCCACCGTCGTCAAGGCCGCTCTGCACTGCGTGGGCAAGGGCCTCGACAAGAGGAAGACCACAGGTGTGTATCGCATGGGTTTCGCATGGTACTAATTCATATGATTGTGTCTGGATAAAGAATAGTGAATGATGCTGAGCATAGGCTGCCTGCCGCACCTGATTTTTCTCAATCTGATGGACACCGTCTCAGCCTGTGCTTGGGTTAGATAAGACTGTCTACTCCAGGTGCAGCGGCAGGGAGAATGCCAGCCTTACATCATGCTGTGAGGGGATTATGTCCTCATGGTCAGCAGGAAATGAATGGTTTGTGGGGAAAAATGGCATTACGGTGAAAGTGGCTCGGTTGTGTTTGTGACTCGAACCTCAGACCAGCTCCGGCCTTTCCTGGACGACTCAGCCGGGGGCTTTGTGGAGAGGCTGTTTGAGGCGCTGGAGGAGGGCCGTAGTTCTCGAGGAAGCAAGGCTGGGGGAGAGAGACAGCGCAAGCGAGACCTGAAGGTAGGACCTGTGGGCAGTGTTATTTACTGTGCATGATGTTGTTTACTATATATGATCAATGGAAGACTATCTAACAAGCTCACAGAAGTTATATAGTTCAGATTCAGACTCAGTTATGGTTGAATGTTGCTATGTTTGCGAGATGGAGTCATTCCATGCTAACTCTATCATAAATGATCTTTTAAACATTTCCTGGGAAATCACAAAGGTGCATTTTACAGCCACGCTGGTTTAAAAAGTTATTCACAACATTTGACGATTATGCCCTTTGTCCTGTGGCCTGGGGAAAGCTCTAAATTTGCCTGAGCTCAGGTTAATGATGCTGTCATGTGAGTTCTGCCTCCTAGGGGCAGCCACATCAGCCCCGCCCCAGGCCCTGTAGGGATGTAGGCCTTGAAATATCACTTTTGCTCAGAGAAACTTGATGCTCGTCTTCCAAAATCGATGAAACGCTTTTACTTTCACATCTGTTCATAAGCTGTAAATGCCTGTTACTGGCTTTTTTAGCAAGTGCTTTTGGTCTGCTATAGAATTGTTTCTGCTTGAGCTGGCAGAATTCAATAAGTTATCATAGTGACCTAACTCATTTCAAACTTAGTTGATATTCCCCAAGATCCTTTTATTATTAATATCTAAAATTTGTTCTTTCCAACTGGACGTTCGTTGATGTTGAAAGTTGCTATTATGCATCACTAGCTTATTTACTGTTCAATATCTCAGTAGTTATAGACACTGCACAGTAAGACAATGCAGTATGAGTTTGGGCTTGGTACTTTTGGTAGAAGTGCTTATTCTAGCTATGGCATTTTAATATGTATGAATTGGGTGACGCTCAAAACCACTCTGCTTGAATTTGCCTTCTTTGCTCTGTTGTCAGTCATTGCTGCTGAGTTCAGATATAAACCCCCCTCCTGTGTGTAATGGTCCCCATCAGGATGTGTTTGGAGATGACACCGAGGCCGGTCGAGAGCCTCCTGCTGGTGTGGGGGGGGAAGCGAAGAGGAAGCGGGTGCCCCGCTTCGAGGAGGTGGAGGAGCCCGAGGTGCTGCCGGGGCCCCCGGCAGAGAGCCCGGGCATGCTCACTAAGATGCAGGTAAGTCCCGCTGATCGTGTCCTGTACAGCAGCGCACGCCCAGTCAGTCCCTTAGACAGCCTTCCGTCATGAGGGAATGTGGCACAGAGGGTACTGGGTCATTTTGTTCTCTGGGGTGGTAATAAGTATCCATCCTCCACAGGGGTATGACTGCAGAGCAGTGTGAACGACCAGCTGGGGCAGTTATTTTAAGGAATGTCCGGTTTTGATGGGTGGGGGTATTTTCACCTTTTTCAAAAAATCTTCTGTCAGGAGCATTTCATTTTACTTTGATTGTTTTGAAAGTGTACACATTTCTTTGTGATGTAACCTGTACAGTAGCTCACTGTGTTTTCCGTCTTCAGATTAAACAGATGATGGAGACGGCGGCCAAACAAATCGCAGAGAGGAAGAAGCAGCTGAGCTTTGTGGCTCCAGCCCCTCCGGTGAGATCAGCACTCCTCACTGTCTACCTTAAGGCATTGTGCGGTCTTTGCTGTGCGCTCACTCAAACTGAGCCCTCTTTCTTTACAGAATCCTGCCGTGTGTGTGTATGATGTGATTGTATGAGACATGACTTGGGTATCTGTGTTTCGAAGGCTTGGATGTCTGCTGTCCTCTGTTACCTGTCAAGCATAATTTAATCAGCCCCAGTGTCAGATTGACAAGGTTTTACGCCTGTTTTGACAGCACAGTTGTGAGTGTGACACCCTTGCTGTAATCACCATTTGCTTGATTAACTCTCTCCTCTGGCCTGGCCTCTGTCTGTCTGTCTGTCTGTCTGTCTCTCTCTGTCTGTCTCCTTCTCTCTGCCCCTCTCTCTCTCTCTCTCACACCAGCCCCAGCCGGAGTCCCCCGCCTCTCGGCTCCTCTCCGCCTCTCTGTCCGACTCCCTCTCCACGGCGGTCCCGCCCCTCGGGTCCCAGTCCATCGCCCCCAACCAGGCGGCCTCCTTCATGAACGACGCCATCGAGAAGGCCCGCAAGGCCGCCGAGCTGCAGGTCCGCATCCAATCCGAGCTGGCCCTGAAGCCGGGCATCCTGGGAGCGCTGGGCGCGGGCTCGCACAACCTGGTCGCCCTCGCCAACCTGCACGCCATGGGCATCGCTCCCCTGTGAGTCATCACCCGCCTTTCTGACTTCTGTTCACCACTTCAGGAGCAGTCGTTTAATCTGAGTGCATGTTCTTGTCCCCCCCCCCCCCCCCCCCCAGGAAAGCAGAAGCTCGGGAGGTGTCAAAGCCGACCCCCCTGATCTTGGATGAACTCGGGCGCACTGTAGACGCCAGCGGCAAGGAGGTGGAGCTCACACACCGCATGCCCACTCTGAAAGGTGGGTGTTCCGCTGCACTGTTCCTCTCACACACTCCTCTCAGTGCTTCTTGTCTCCACCTTCCTCCTTCACGCACTCCTTTATTGGAAGAATTTGAATATGTTTGACCTTCTCTAGACTCAATGTGGAATGTCTACTGTGGATTCTTTCTCTCCGCCCCCTTTGTGACTTCCTGTCTCATTTGGCTCCTCCCATCTCAGCCAACATCCGGGCGGTGAAGCGCGAGCAGTTCCGCCAGCAGCTGAAGGAGCGGCCGGGGGAGGACCTGGAGTCCACCTCCTACTTCGACCAGCGCGTCAACATAGCGCCCGCCCAGCGGCCCCGCAAGGGCTTCAAGTTCCACGAGCAGGGCCGCTTCGAGAAGATCGCCCAGCGCATCCGCACCAAGGTCCGCTGCGTGTGCTTCCAGAAGCCTCCGCCTGTGCAAACACACGTTACACAACCCGTCTCAAACGAGCGCACCGGTACATTAGCCTTGAGGAGCTGTTGATACTATGGTTCTAAGGCATAAAATGATTGACTAGCCCCCCCCCCCTCTGGATTTGGCCCCCAGGCTCAGCTGGAGAAGCTGCAGATGGAGATTGCCCAGGCGGCGAAGAAGACTGGTATCCAAGCCTCCACAAAGTTGGCCCTGATCGCCCCGACGAAGGAACTGGGCGAGAGAGATGTGCCTTCCATCGAGTGGTGGGACTCCTACATCCTGCCCTCTAACATCGAAGTGTAAGAGAGCCCCACTACACTCCTTCTGTTAGCATACGAGAGCCCCACTGCACTCTTCCTGTTAGCATACGAGAGCTCCACTGCACTCTTCCTGTTAGCATACGAGAGCTCCACTGCACTCTTCCTGTTAGCATAAGAGAGCCCCACTGCACTCTTCCTGTTAGCATACGAGAGCCCCTCTACGCTCTTCCTGTTAGCATATGAGAGCCCCTCTACGCTCTTCCTGTTAGCATAAGAGAGCCCCACTGCACTCTTCCTGTTAGCATAAGAGAGCCCCACTGCACTCTTCCTGTTAGCATACGAGAGCTCCACTGCACTCTTCCTGTTAGCATAAGAGAGCCCCACTGCACTCTTCCTGTTAGCATACGAGAGCCCCTCTACGCTCTTCCTGTTAGCATAAGAGAGCCCCACTGCACTCTTCCTGTTAGCATAAGAGAGCCCCACTGCACTCTTCCTGTTAGCGTACGAGAGCCCCTCTACGCTCTTCCTGTTAGCATAAGAGAGCTCCACTGCACTGTTCCTGTTAGCGTGAGATAGTCCAACATTACGTTGTGAATTAAGCAGTTATGACCACTCAAAGGTACTCACTCAGAATGTGTGAGGTCATTGGGTCCTCGCAGGATGTGGTTGACTTTGATATCTCTGTTCCTGTAACTAATATCTTTGTTTCTCTCTCAGAACTCCTGCAACCACATTTGAGCAGTTTGAGTTGCACGGGGTCACAAACCTGGTGGAACACCCTGCCCAGATAAGCCCTCCAGGTAACTGTCTGCTGAGTAACATGTCAATCAATTTGGGATGTCAGTGACCACCATTAGTGTTTACAGCTGGTATTCAATTAGATGCAAGTAACCTTGGCGACTCTATTCTGATTGGCTGAGAATACGCAGGCCTTCGCTATGATGAGCGCTGATTAAGGACCTCGGGATGTGGGTCAAAGATGAGGGAACAATGAGAGATGGAATAATGGGGAGTGAATGTGAAGAGGCCTAGTACGCCAGGGAGAGGGTTTTAAAGCACGTGTCAGTCTGTGTGTGTGAGAGATGGCGGCTGAGTTATAGAGAATGAGTTGACCTCGTCATATGGTGCTGGAACAGGGGCAGGAGAACCAGTAAGGAGGGGAGTCTCTGTGCATTGAGGCTCAGGCTCAGTCTCCGTCTTTTGGCAGTCTGAGTCACGGCATCAGTGTAGCGTCAGTGTGTGATGACTGTACTCGGCTGAGTCAATTCGTGAACCTGTCTGTCCCCCTCAGTGGACACGGACAAGCCGGTGACGTTGGGCGTGTACCTCACCAAGAAGGAGCAGAAGAAACTGCGGCGGCAGACGCGCAGGGAGAGGCAGAAGGAGCTGCAGGAGAAAGTGCGCCTGGGCCTCATGCCTCCCCCCGAGCCCAAAGGTAGGCCTCACCCTGTCCTCCTGGCCCGTTACAGGTGCCGGGACTGCGCCCTGCAGTCTTCTGAGTCTACTCCCATATTCCTGCTCGTTAAAGCAAGTTTGGATAAACCACTCCAAAGCACTGAAATCTGAACTATTAGAAGGTACAAAGTATGGGTTGTAACTTTAATTATTTGTGACAGATTGAATATTTGAATGAGTAGTCCATGCAGATGTATCATATAGTTAAATGTGTCTGTGCATGCGTACATATACTATATACATACTTTGCAAGAAGCGAAAACGTAAAAAAATGCAGGGTGGTTTGTGGTGTGAGCAGGCTGTTGTAACACTGGGCACGTCTTCCCGCAGTGCGCATCTCCAATCTGATGCGGGTTTTGGGCACGGAGGCGGTGCAAGACCCCACCAAGGTGGAGGCCCATGTCAGGGCACAGATGGCCAAGAGGCAGAAGTGAGTGGCTGCTTATCTGCCCCCCCCCGCGATCGCACGTCTGTCCCTATGTGACTGCGTGTCTACCACCCCTGAAACTGCGTGTCCGCCCCCCTGTCGTTGCATGTCCCCCCCCGAAACTGCATGTTGGCCCCCCTGTGATCATGTGTCCGTCCTCCTGCGATCGCATGTTCGTGCCATCGTGGTTGCGTGTACCCCCCCCCCCCCCCCCCCTTGCGTTCGCCTGTGTCTGTGTCTCGGGTGCTGGGTCCACTCAGACGTGACTTTCTTGCCGCCGCTGTCCCAGGGCCCACGAGGAGGCCAACGCCGCGCGCAAGCTGACCACCGAGCAGCGCAAGGAGAAGAAGGTGAAGAAGCTGAAGGAGGACCTGAGCCACGGCATTCACGTGGCCGTGTACAGGTGAGGCTGCGCAGGGGGGAACAGATGACACCATCACCAGTACGCTGACCGAAGGCGTAACTTCAGCTTGAATACTGGCAGGGTTGAAATGCATAGACACCGAGAACTGCAACCCTCTAGGGGGGTCTGGGGGGATCATGCTCCCTGGAAGAAAACATTTTAAACAACAGCTGTGATATTATCATTTCTGGTCAATTGCAAGGGGAAAATATGTCGGGCTACTTATCAGTATATCCCAGTCACAACATTGAATCCTTGTCTTTATAATGAAACAATTTTTCTCATCATCCTGCTGTAATTATTGGCAGGTTTGTTTGGCCTATTTTGTAATATTGGCTGGGTTGTAACCCCCCCAGATCCCCCCCATAATTCCACCCTTGTCACTCGTGCCCATTTGCAGAGGGAGAGCATCGCACGGTTGATGATGCGTGTCTGTCTTTCTCCACCGCCCTTTTTAGGATCCGGAACCTGACGAGCCCATCCAAGAAGTTCAAGGTGGAGGCGAACGCGGGTCAGCTGTACCTGACGGGCACCGTGGTCCTCCACAGAGACGCCAACATCGTGGTGGTGGAGGGAGGTGAGTGGGGAGCAGACAGAGCTGCCTGCGCTCGTATATATAATTAACGTTCTATGGTGTTCTCAAGCCGATGCAAGGTTTCGGTTTCGTCAGAGCAAAGAAAAAGACCTGCACACAGCCTGCACAGAATGTCCTCTGCTCAGACAGATGGTGTGGATGTCATCCTTTAGCATTTATGAGCTGGTCTTTAGCCCCATACAAAGTGTCTTCTGAGACTTCCTGTTTCACTCACTTTATAACTAACCACAAAAAATAGATAATACACGCACGCTGTAATTTTACATGAGGGTGCTGGTGATCGTAGTTTCGGGTCTTAATTAGGGCATCCCAGCGCCCCGATGAAGACGTGAGAGCCAAACGGTGTGTGGTGTTCATAACTAACCACACTCAACACAGCTCTAGTGTCGGTACACAGTATTAAATACACCGCCCGCTTTACATGATACCACACTGCCAACAGTGGTCACGGGAGAGATCACGTGGTATCGGATGACAAGTCAATGACAGAGTGTATGCTTGTGCCCCTCCCTTTCATGCGTTTCCTGAGAGGTGGTAAGATCTGGTGAGGAAATTGGTTGCTCCTTGTGCAGTTCAGCACACAGACTTCAGCCATTCTGCATACTGCTGTATAGCATCAGAGGTAACTTGTTCTGAGTGGGGCCCACTTGTGGTAGTGCGAGTGAGCACATTAAGGGGCAGAAGTGGGAATTTAGCAGAGTGGGTAAGTTTTCTGTGTGTGCTTGGTCCCAGAGTTAAGGTGTTTTGTGTTTGTTCCTTTGCGTCCGTCTCTTCCACTCTCTGCGTCCCTTTCGTTTTCAGGTCCCAAATCTCAGAAGAAGTTTAAGAAGTTGATGCTCAGCAGAATCAAGTGGGACGAACGTACCAGCTCCAAAAGAGATGGTGAGAGAGCTCGTGCCTGCCTGTCCTCTCTTTGAACTGCTATTTTAAAGGTTATACCATGTAGGATTTCGTGGCCCTTGTAGGCTATGTTTGTAAACTCCAGTCACACCTCCATAGAGGACACGCCCTGGAGCTCTATAAGCAAACTGTCACGCAAAGAGGTTAGGTGGTCAGGGATATTGAAAATAGCAACATGAATAATTCCATATAGATGGTAACAGTAATTATGCAGTCTTATTACAATTTTTACACTGAGTGCACACCTTAGCGCATGGTAACATTGTACGGTAGCTACTCTGTAGAAGCCAGTGCACATATTTTCCTGGTTGGGTATTTAGCTATTCTAGGCCCTGCTATTTCAAAATTCAAAGTCAGTGTTGTAGAACACCAATGCTTTCAGTTACCAGTTGCGATTGTTTCATCAGCCTTAGAATGTTCAGTAAAGAACATTCTAATCACACATTTGTGATCTTACGCCTTAAAGGGTTACTGAATGAATGCCCTTACTCCTCTCATTCTGACAGACCCTGACGGTTCAGACGATGAAGGACTGAAAAAGAACAAGTGCAGTCTCGTCTGGGAGGTAAGTTCTCAACACGCTGCGCAGTCAACAGCACCACACCCAGGGGTGGAAGATCCAGGTTTAAAAAGTGAAAGTCCTGCCCAGAATTTTGTTCCAATCACTTGGATTTGCTAATTGGCGCAGTTCTTCAGCCAGGAGGTAGAACGTAAGTAGTGAAATCAGCTGGCTGGGTTCATGGGTGTTTCTTCACATCAGGACGTATACTTTGTGACCCCTGGATGGACTTTCCACCTCTGGCCACACCTCACTGCCGTACTGAATGCCTGGGGTCTCCTCTCCCCTCTCCCCTCTCACCCTCCCCTCCTCTTTCCCCGTGTCTCAGGGCACGACAAAGGAGCGCAACTTTGGGGAGGTGAAGTTCAAGCAGTGTCCCACGCAGAACATGGCCAGGGAGCACTTCAAAAAGCACGGCACGGAACACTACTGGGACCTGGCCCTCAGCCAGAGCGTGCTGGAGTCCGCCGACGACTGAGGGGCCCCGGCCGGGCTGAACCGCAGCAGTGTACAGCGCCATTTTGACTGACCCGAGAGAGACAGAGGGAGTGTGGGTGTGCGTGCGTGCGAAGCCCAAACTTTTATGGGCTGTGCTTATGTGGGTCATGGTGTGTATGATTGATGTGCTTGAGTGGACTGGAATCCAGCGTTCTCTTCAGGGGCAAGGAGAAGCTGGAGGTAGACACATTGAGTTGCGGGTTAAATGTGTGTCTCCCGAATATGTGAAATAGTGATATGATGCGTTTGTAATGATGGTGAATGAGCATACAGTGTTCCCTGTGTGCGTACTGTCTGATGGGACTGTCCTCCTGCCTATGCTCGTGTTGCACTGCCTGCTGTCACCGGTTGTACCAAACTAAACTGGCTGTAATGCCTTGGTGTAGCCACGTGGTGGTGCCATATCCTTGTAATGCTGTTGCTTTAGGCAAAAGGTCTGTTAGTGTTATGTATCTAAATTTTTGCTTTTTGCCTCATTGTACTTAAGGAAAATTGAATCCAACTCCATACTGTATTGTTCTGTCAAGAGAATATCAGCATTATACAGAATACATACAAGCTCACATTTCTCTAGCTGTCCCTGCTGGGTCTTAAATGATTGGCTATTAGTTTAAGTCATGTGTAAACATTAGTCGTATGAACACTTACCAAATTTAAAAGTGTACTTTATCAGTGTACCAAATAAACCATTTCATTTAGAAGTGAGTTGTTAAATAGGGAATGTTCTTTTTTTTTCTTTTTTAAATCGTCTTTGTTTTAATGTCCCTGTTTGGCATTAGACTTCCTGACACACTGGTAATCACTGTAAATGTGTACATATCGGGAGTGGACACATGTACAGAAACATTTGAAAGACTTTAAATTGAATTTGTTTGCCTGTTTCTTTCCCAGATATTGTGAGCTGACACAGGACAATAAAATCAAACTTTTTAAAGGCTTTTAATTGTATTGTTTGCCTGTTTATTTCCAAGCCTTATCATATTTGTCATCTTTTTACTTAATTTGGAGACATGAAAATAAATGTTTTATGTAATGTGGTTTCATTCTGGATTATTCTTCCATGTAAAATGATTGTTATATGTGAAATTCCTCCTGAATGGTTTGTGCAATGAAATGTTCGGTGTAATGTTTTGGAGAGGATGGGACAGGCACGGGAAACAATTATTTATTGTTGTCATGTATTTATAATGTGGATGGATAAATCAATTACGGGATTATTGCTGACTAGGATTAAGCAGAGGCTCGAAGCGGTTCACTCGGTAAGGGAGGCAGGAAGCTCTCAAAACATTCAGTGTCATTGCTCCGACGGGACAGCATTATAGTATGACTATTTTGCATAATTACAACTAGCGGTAGCTATAATTATTTAATCTACTGTACACATAGCCTTACCTCAACTGAAGTGTTTTCTAAGAACATTTAACGTGGTTCGGGAAAGTGAACGGAGTTGCTAAGTGGAGAGTTTTCTTTCTCTAATTAATTTGCTGGATATTATTTTATTGGCGGATCATAATAGGTCATGTTAATGCTAAATTGAAACAGCAAAAGTCCACTGCTAGGTTGCTTTTGAAAAGAGCCCTTGTGTTCAGAAGAAACCGAAAACCCCCCAGTAAGGTTGCACGTTTTACATGCACCGCACATTCATACATTTGGAGGCGTGTTCGCTTGTAGTCCAAAGCGGGCCTGTGAATCTGCAACACAGAAACACTGAAGATAGTTACAAAAATGGCGGCTGGAGCGACGAGCGGCCACGGTGGTCGTGGCTCGTCGGCCACTTTGGAGTCATCTTTGGACCGCCGATTTCAAGGAGTGACTAACACAATGGAATCAATACAAGGATTATCCACCTGGTGCATCGAAAACAAGAAATACCACAGTTTGATCGTGCGGTACTGGATGAAATGGTTGAGAAAATGTAAGTAGCTCGTTGGCTATCGATTCTACATGCTAGCAACGACTGTGGCACGCTAGCTTGTCAACAGTTCCTGATAACATCACACTTGGCTGGCTAGCTAACTAACGGGACAGCTAGCAGTTACATGTTGTGGTAAATGCACGTATATAGTCTAGGTAGTTAGCTAGCTCGCAAGATCGATTAGACTACGGGGTTGCTGGGGGTTAAGATCTTGCATTTTATGGGAGGTCTAGCAAAGTAGACGCTGACGCTGGTTCATTTAGGGTACTAATGAAACTTTAAATGGCTAATGGCGTTAGCTAGCTACGAACACAGCGAAGTCGTGTGCAGTCCAATAGTCTGCAAGTTCACAGAACTGTTGGTGGCAAAAGCTGTGGCAAATTCGCAGTCTGCTTTTTAGCTAACCTGCTAAATGCTGTAGAATTTAATATGACGTAGCTAACGTTAGCCATTTAACATTAGCTAGCTACTGCAGACCTTTTATGCTGATGCATTTAGTTGTAGCTCGTCTGGCTTATAGGGGGCATTAAAGGCCATAGTAGTTAATGTTAGCTTGCAAAGGTTGGTTATGCATACAGTATGGTATCAATTCTACTGGTTAGTCTGTATATTCAGGGCCTCGTGTGGTGGGAGACGCGCGTCGATAATAAAACGTCATTATTACGTTCTCAAAGTACAAATAGCTGCGTTAACGTTCGTTATGGAAGGTAGCTGTCTAATTTGGTGTTATTGCATGCATTTTGACTTGACAGGCATTGCTTTGCAAGCAAGTAGGTAACGTCAAGTTAACTAGAAAGGGGATGTCGTCCAGCTGGTGATTTTTGTTAGCTAACGTTAGACAAATAAACACTTCAGTTTCTTCCATTTCTTTCCACTGTCAATCATTTTCAATTATGATGACAATCATGTGACCATATACTGGCGTGTTTCTCCCCAGTGTTGCATTTGTTATGTTAGTCTTATTTGAGGACGTGATCGCACGCGGAGACATTAAAGAGGCGGTCGTTCACTTGCGGTGTATTTATTGGTTTGCTATGGTATGTTTATGCAGAACACGACACGTTGGTAACGCTTAGTTGATCGAGACAGGGTCGTACATATTGCAGTCTCGTTACAAAATTGGCACTTTTTAAACCTGACCTGCTTTGGATGCTTAATCTGAAGCTACTAAGTAAATACAACAATACATACTCTTTTATTCTGTATTGTATACTATGAGATGTAGTTCAGGCCGACTGAAGGAACGGGGAAAATTTAGGCGATGCCTCGACTCTCTTAATTATGAATGAAGTTAAAGGGTCATGTGATATGGTAAAATTGCTCTTAAAATGCAGCACGCTTTCAGATTCACTTGCACTACCTAAACAAGCAGGGTGCACTACAGATCCAAAGCTCTCTGGTCTTTGATTAGGCATTTATATTTGTTGATTAATCGCATCAAAAATAGATGGGAACTTCGGCGCACCTATTGTACTTTTTGTCAGTTATGTAATGTTTGACAGGTCCTTTTAAAACTAAGTGTGAAAGATATGGAAGTTCTAGGTATGGCGTTATTGGGCCGACACTGATGCCAGTACTGCCCTGTTTTACGTTGTAGCGCAAATGCAAGCTTCAACAAAATGTCTGTTTTCATTTAATAAGTAGATGACCCCAGATGTCAGTTTATAAAGGGGAATGTAAAATTGTGTTTGTATAAAAGATATATTGCATTACAGCTTGGCTATGAAGGAGAAAGCTTGAGTTTTGAGAAGTACTGAGTCATTGTTTTGCTTTGTGAGTTTGATTGATAAAAATTATACATTAAAAATAAGTGCGAGATTCAGATGACTATGAGCAGACTATGATTCGCCTGCTTTTTTACTCTTCAACAGTACATGAAACACATCACAGTCTCAGGTGCATGCATTTTGTATGATCATATCAGCCCATCATATGGACCATAATCTTATCTTATAGATCAGTGTCAATACGTGTGTTTTAAGATATTATTGGCCAATGTCCATACAACCCTACATGTCCTGCATCCCTATATAAACTGTGACCAAGTGGAAGGTGTGAGGAAAAATGCAGGACCTGAAGTGAGCGGCATTTTCTAAGGAGAAACTTTCATGGAGAAAGGTGTGTAGGAAAAAGCCGGCTCCCATTCAAAGTGTACTGTGGAATGTGCCTTATAAAGGGAGAGAAAAGCAGATGAGTAAGCGGTTTATTTTGAAGTGTTTTTTGTGACATAGAGAAGGACCTTATGTAATATTAATCTATTTTACATTCAGGCACAGGATCGGCCAAGTTATGTGTCAGACGACTGCCTGCTTTTTTTCATGTGTCATCAGGGGCTGTTGAGCGAGGAAACCTTACTCACCTTTTTTTTGCTTCAGCTGAGTAATTTGGAGTAGCTCATTTTCAACTTGTGCAGTTATGGGCATTAACATTTCACACTGAGAATCTGTGCTGACATCTTGCTATGTTATGTACTACACTCTTCGAGCACAGTATATACTAGAGCTGTTATCATAATATGGAGTGCATTTTGGGGTGAGCAGCATTTATTCCTATTGGAACTCAAATGTAGGGTACAAGATCAGAATGTATTTTTCCCTGAGAGAATTAGAATGTCCCCTGTGAATGTCCGATTTTTTTCCCAGCCTGTTTTGTTTACGGCACCTCACAGCGTTCTAGCTCATTTAAATGCAGTGAATGTGCAAGAACCGCAGTGATGTAGGTGCTTTTCTCCTGTGAGCCCAGAGGGTTGTGAGGGAAGTTCTTACTTGATGGACAAGTATGTCATAATGTATTATTGTGGTTGTACTTCAGGTCTCCAGCTGAGAACCACTTTCATCTTAACACTAGTGCAGGAAGGTGGAATGAAATTCATATAATTAACTATTATCAGAATGTGGTATTTTTCACTTGAATCAATAAAATGTCCAAGAAATAGATATTTTTTTATGAAAAAGGTTTTTATTATTGAATTATTGGCATACATATGGCAAATCTTGTTTTTTCCAGAATTACTTGACCCGGTGTTCATTCTTATTAAAGACTTAGGCTATATTCTAAGTGACATTCAGTGTAGAATCGCACACATTGCTGCTCAGAACATTGTGCAGTTTTGGTGAATTTGAAGCTGACCAAAGAAGAGTTGTTCTAATTAATTTGGCTTGTGACAGGTGAATTCTTAGTTTACTGTTAGTGAAGGTGCCTGAATTGTGGTAGCTCAAACTTGTCATAATTATACAAAAATGTGCTTGTAAGTTCAGGGAGGGAAATTGCAAATAGCTGACAGTTGAAATAAAAAAAATGCAGGAGGGTAGGCGGCAATCCCAATTGGAAAATAACTGTGTTTTTATAAATGGAAACCGCCATCATACTTTTCCCCCACAGCTAGTCAATATATAATTGCACATGAATCATGTGCTTCCAGTTGGATTACAGTGTGTTATGCAAAAGAAGGCTTATTTCTTTCGCAGACATCGAGTGGTATAGACTCCATCTGTTATAGGGATGGGGATTTCAGTTACTTCACAGATCGAGTGATTGCATAATGTGCTCGATTCCTAGCTTGTGGAAGAATCTGTTTTTAGAATGCATCTTGGCCGAGTGGCACCAAGTTTGTAGTATAGAAAATGCTTGCATGCAGAACAACGCACATCAGTACTCAAGTGTCTTAATAAAGTCTTAATGCTTATTTGTATAATAAATGGAGCAAAGTTCCAACGCATAGTTGTATAAACATAGCCTTTATGATAAATTAAGTAGGCTTGTATCCAACGAGTAATTGATCAATCATTACTCGTACCCATCCCTAGTCTGCAACTAAGACTGTTGTGCACCAATACTATGGAAAGTCATGTTTCTTTGTATCCTAGTCCCTGTAAACCCCTGTGATATGACCCTAACCTTTTGCTGTACTGAGAATCTGTGTTATCTATTTGATAAATATGTCACAGCAGTGGTTTATGTTCAGGCAGGGTTAACATTTTCCTCTTGGAGGAACTGGCAGCCACTTTTTCTACTGTTTGCAATTGTTGTTAATTGTTGCAAAAGTGAGGCTGGCTAACTAAATGGGAATGAAAAGAAATGACTGTGTATCACCTTTGGTGGTGAATGCATTGGCAAGTGACACTTGGAAGATGGCAGTCCAGCTGGTACAGAAGCATTGTTTGCCTCTCTGAAAGAAAAATGTATTTATTGATTGATTGGCCTGCCTCTGACTCTGTGGGGCTTGTGCTCTGGGTGGGGTGTAATGGCCCTGCAGTATGGGACACAGGGAGTGTGTGTGCTTGTGTTGCTCAGCTGGAGCTATGGTTTTTCATGGTCATTGTTGCAGGTAGCTTTGCTTTTATATATGTATTTACTGTTCCACATCTGATTTCCTACATGAGGTTGTTTATTGTTACGGTGTGATATGGTGGAAATTCTTGGAAGTAACCACATAGTAGCATCGTTTGAGTTTTATTCTGGTGCAGAATTCACAGAAAGCATAGCTGGAGACGATATAGAGGTTTTAAAGCCAATAAGTGCTTTAAAGCATGGGCTTTGCAACATGGGCAAAAATCTTTTTGTGATGGATTTCTCGGTGTATGTATCAGTCCATATTGATAAAAGCCCATATGTTTACAGATCGCATCTTTCCCTACGTTCCTAAGTGCAAAGTTGTGCGGTATGCAAAGTATTTCTGGCCGGAGAGCCGATATCTTGGGTCAGTAACCTCCATAAGTCCCCTGAATCCCTCCTTTTCCACAGGGCTGATGGGCAGCATGTCTTTAGCAAGGGTGATAATGCGCTGGTGATATATTTGGGTTTCTTGCTGACAAGTTCTCATGCTTGGAGCTTATGGTGTGTAATGTCCGTACTTGGTCACTTGAGCTTTTGTCTTCACTCGTTATCTTATCGGCTCGACAAGTGTGTTTGCTCCTCACCAGCTACAGAGGTTGTTGTGCGTGTGGGTTACTGTGGCGAAGGTCTGTTCGTGGCACATGATTGGCTGTTGGTGTAGCGTTTGCCTGCCTGCTGTCAGTCTGGCCAGAACTGGTGTCATATAGGCTAAAAAAACGTGGGAAAAATGACACGTGCATCATGATTTAGGTTTTGGGATCAGGGTCAATTTTTCATAGTATATAAAATACTAATGTATTATGATGTGGGTTTTTGGGATTGAGGTCAATTTTCCATAGCATAAAAGCCATTGTAGGCTATGCAATTGAATTAATATATTATCAGTGGGGTCACATTTCTATAAGGGGCTTTTTTATATTGTTTTACAGTCTTTTTTTAAATTGCATGAATGTTAAAACTTTTTTGTTTCTGTCTCAAGCGAAATGTAGTATATGTGTAGTCTTAGCATTTTAACTAGTTTTTTTAAAATTCTGGACATGGCTTCATGGGGTTGTGTGCAGGACAAGTGCCTCAGAAAAGTTGTACTACTGTAAACCGCAGTCACATCAAGTGTAAATACATTTTGGCAGCGAGAATCGATGGTTGTTCTTTTACATTGAGCTGTCATTTCCCTTTTATTGTAATGGTGCCTAATTTAATATCAAATCATTCATGACTCCTAACCTAAGGCTGAGCACCTGTGTAAGAATAATATGTATTACAGTGCAAGTTTCGCTTGGCTACGTGTCGATAGTTAGCTAGTTAACTGTGTCGCGATTATAAACTATGCACTTAATAGTTGCGTGCTGTAAATAAAATGATTAGAAACAACAACCACGAGGTAGCCTATGTGTCGTGCTTGCTTATGTAGGAGGACTTGCCTGATGACGCAGATTTAAAGTAAGGTGGGAATATCATCGTAAACCCTGCAACATTGTGGACATTCAGAACTGTTGCTGAAACGAAAGGGAAGATTGCATATGGTGGACGGACTATGCCAGAAGCAAAACAATCGAAATGTATTCTACTAATGCAAAATAATTTGATGAAATCAAATCCGTTTCAAGCACATTGTTTTCATTGTGCCTGCCTCATGTGTGTGTTTGCTAGTATATTTAATGGTTTGTGTTTAAACGCAATTTGGAAGACAAACATGGCGTGCCTATTTCCTAGATGTATATGTCAGGTTTGACAGTTTCCCCATCACAGATACTAATAGCAGCACCAGCACTACCCCGAGACCCTGCCTGTTCTGAACTTCCACTACCAAATGGGGATTAGAGACTGTCCATTATTTATTGGAGAGGGGGGAGACGGAGGTCAGTATGCTAACTCACCAAACGTGACAAGTGCAGTACTGTGATAAATATTGCCACAGACATTGGTGAGATATTTAAACAAATGTTAGTGAAATGAATATGCGGTTGGCTGGGCTATTAGGTATTTATAATTACATGCTGAAGGCTTAATTTAGAGTCCCTTCCCTTGTTTTTCGAAGCTGTGACTGTTAACTTTCATGCAACATTTAACTGTCTTGCGAGGTTTCGGTTACATAGGAAGCCCAACTGAGTGCTATGTTGGTTGCCAATCTGTTTCAGATTGCATGGGCCCAGCAGAACAATGAATACGACGGATGGGCATTTGATTTTCTCAGGAGAAAAAATGTGTCAGGGCTTAATTCTGATAATTTTATTTCGATGAAGGTGGAGGTTGCATTGCTGAACACTTAGCCCCAGTCCCAATTCACCTCCTAAACGCTCTCCCTCTGTTTTGAGTTGCGCTTGATCAGAAGTGTCACTAATGTAAGAGCCACTCACAAACGAGGACAGGCGTCCAGGCGAGAGGGAGCATAAAAAAGCTGTGTGTGGGACGCACTTTTGGCCTGCTCCGACAAATCGGAATTTACTGGTCCAAATTTACGAAGAGTGATTTACTGTTGGTAATAAATCATCAGCACTTTAAAGAATATCACTTAACAGTTGGGCACCGTGAGCTGCTTTGCACCGCCACATTTGCATTACAAATAATGATTACTGCAGTTTAGATTAGTGTTATCAGTACACTTTAATCAATGGAATTTGCATCATTTGAGACAACACTTGTTTGCAAACAAGACAATACTGTGACGACCATGGTAATTATCCTTTGAGAAGGTATGGCATGGCAGTCAAATTGCATTTAAATCTGGTTAGCTTTGCCTTGCTTTAAAGACTCTGGTAAGGGCGTTAAGCAACACAATGCCTGCTGGGTAAGCACTCGCTTTTACGCCAGCATTTTAATTTAATTTTAAGGGAACACGGGAGGGCCGAACCTGCCAAAATGGTTGCTTGCTGGGGGGGGGGGGGGGGGGGGGTTGTATGTACAATCATAAAATTTATTTATAGTTACTATACAGAATACGAAGAACACAAAAATCTTTAAGAAAGCCATATGCAAGCAAAATTGTACACTCGTGACCCATTCGCAAATAAAGCGTAATGATGTGATGTTGATATGTTGCCCAGGTCATCATTCTTATGGAATTCATTCATGGTTAAAATCTTTTTATTCTTGATCCTGATAATTGACCATATCTTGATGCAGCGCAATCTTTGGACACTGGTAACCGGGGTGATATTTCACAACTGGAAGCTATATAAAATATAGCCTAATCTTGCCTATCCCAAAGCAATCATATATTACAAAGCTTTGTGTTTTTTTGAACAGGCCAGTAGTTTGTAATGGTGTGGTTTTTCTGTAGGAGCATTGAACCAGAACGACAAACTCTGGCGGAAAAAGATTATATTACAGTCAAGTAGTTTAACAGTATATTATAACAGTAAAATAATATAGGCCTACTGTTTACTCGAAATGAAATCTCTGAAAACAAAGTCTAATGAATATATTGTCTACCTCTGGCACTGAAAAATTCAAAATTATTTAGCTTCCCAAAAATATCAAGCGGCTGCTTTTTATTGCACCCGAAGATTGTGATCATATTTATTTAGCATAGATTAACCTCGGCTTGATATCCACCCTCATGCACTGCATGTGTACTGAACACTGATCCTGCTGATGACCCTGCTGGGTGGTGTAATTAAAGGAAGTGAGGCTCTGTTAGTGTAGATCAGTAGATCAGTGGTCTCCAACCCTGGTCCTGGAGAGCTACAGGGTCTGCTGGTTTTCATAGTGACTCTGCATTACATTACATTACATTACATTACAGGCATTTAGCAGACGCTCTTATCCAGAGCGACTTACACAACTTTTACATAGCATTTTTACATTGTATCCATTTATACAGCAATTCGGTTAAGTACCTTGCTCAAGGGTACAACGGCAGTGTCCTACCCAGGAATCGAACTTGCAACCTTTCGGTTACAAGCCCAGTTCCTTACCCACTGTGCTGCACTCCGACGTCCGCACTTACCCACTGTGCTACACTCCGACTCTGCACTTCATGAATCAATTGGAGCAGTTCATTACACAGTTAACTCAACTCACCTGGTGTCTTGGGTCTCAATTGGGTGCTGATTTTAAGGTGAAAACAAAAACCAGCAGACCCTGTAGCTCTACAGGACCAGGGTTGGAGACCACTGGTGTAGATGGTTTGTTACTGAATTAGTGTTCCTCTATGCCTTTTTTTCGTTTTTACGATTGTCTGAGGTCTATTTTACGGAACTTTTACATTGACTAGCTCTGTTCCAAAATGGTTCCGAACAGCAGGATCATAAAGTACATTGGAGCTCTGAAGTGTTGATCATTTCACTGTAATCCAAGCAAGCAGCACAGAACCCACTGAATGTGTTGTCATGGTAAAGAGGGACGAGGAGGTCATTAGCAAGACGCTGCAGTAGTCAGTTCAGGAAGATAAAGTGGAAACGTCAGGCAGTAAAGTTCGTCGGTTAATTAACTGCTGGAAACGTACAGCTCGCCGACCTTTTCAGAGTAATTGAGATGGGACAGCTTTTCTCATTTTTAATGGCCACTTAATGCCACCGAGGAGACAAAGGGGACGCCGATGTTTATGAATTGGTGGGAAGGGACTGAAATGTAAAATGTCATTAGGGAGGAGAGTATGTATATGGAGAAATTACACTTTGCAGATGAGGAAGTTTATCTGTGTCTCTATAGTGCGTGTACAGGTGTCGAAGCATCATAGCAAAGGTCATATACAACACAATGCCAATCATTTAAATAATTTAATAAGATGAATAATGTGGTGCAGTGTGTCAGTGAGTGTATAATGTAAATTTACTATGGAGTAAATGACCGGTAACTGTATATTTAATGCAATATTTGCATTAGATAACTATTTCTAATCATTTTTCCCCTTTGCTGGCAAATGTAGGCTACTTGATTATGGAAAATTACAGCAGGGGCTAGCTTTGTTGAATATTTTGAAGATGTTCTGCTCTGGAACTTTTTTCTTCAATTTTGGAATTGTGCATTCGTTAGGCCTTTTTCTGTGTTGAATGTATTGCTGGTTAATGTATGAGATTTAACTAGCCTACATTAAGTAGGAAGCACAAGGCAGGCCTATGCGCCTGTGCGTGAATGTGTCCACCTGGCTCAGATGTAATTATAGCCGGATGTTTCATGAATTCGTAATTAGAAATAGGCCTGGCGTTTTAATTTGCAGAATGGCTGATGGCTTGATTAAGGTGTGAAGAACTGGCTCTGTGTGTGATTGGCCCTTGCGCCCGTGGGGTGGTTGCTCATTAGAGAAGGCGAAGCTTGTTAACTCAAGTGTAGTTACTTGATTAATTTTGCATTTATTATCGAAAGAAGTTCTCTGTGGAAGTTGAACCGAAATAGTTCCTGTATTAACATACATTGTGATATTCATATAATGGAGAAAGAAAATGTAATTTAATAATGAGATGAAGTAGTAGTGTGGTGTTGGATGTAGGCTACGTTGAAAGCATTATGTATGTATTCAGAAGAGTTTTTGTATTTTTAATCTTGTTACCCAGTTCTGTTCCTTTCTGAGTCATTCAGCAGTAAAAATATCAATATCAGATGTCACCTTGATGGTAACATACAGCTTCCAGCATGGATAGTGGCTTTGGGACTATTCACCCTGAAACCTAGATCTCAGCCGAAGGGCGTCTCTGCCTTTATGCTTAATAAATCGGCCCATGTGAGTTTGTTTCATACTGTCATATTACAGCTGTAATACCTGAAACAATGTGCAAATTACAAGCACTAGAAATGTAAACATACTTAGTATACTGTTTTACATGCGCCAGAGAAATAGCCTACATTTAATATATATACATTAACTGTGAATGTATTCCAGTTTGGATGCATAAATTTAACTTAATAATTACAGAAACAGAGTTTGATTGAATACTCAAGTTTTGTAGTCAAACTGTGTATATGAAGTGCATCTGAAGCCGTTTTCTAAACTAGGCTACATGCACGAAGGCTGCTCCAAATCATTTAGCTTTTTTAGGATGTTTTCCAACCCGCAGTTGTGGCTGTTATAATTAACTAAACCTTGATACTGATATCCAGGAGATGGAAAAAACGTGTTTGGATTTATGGATCTGACTATCCCCAAGAATCACTTTCTGCTTTCAGCGTCTTTTAAAAGGGATAGTTAGTTCATTTATAAAAACAGAAAGAAAATTTTAATTTGGATGGAGCCATAGTTTGCTGCAGACAAAACCGTGCGCCGGTGGGTTGTCATAGCAACAACAAAGGTCAGCACCACTGTTGTAAATGGTAGCAGTTGTTTGAAGAGATTTAACCGCTTTTATAGTTTGCTGCGTGTGAGCACCCCAGATAAAAGGGTGTGAAAGAGCCATCTGCAGCTGATTAAAGTGAAGCCCTCTCATCTGTATTAACGTTCGGCTTTATGGCGAAAACACCTTAGAGAGAAGCTTGCATGGCATCCCACACCGTTGTGTTTATTTTCATTCTTTTCTGAGCAACTGAGATATCTGCTGAAAACCATATGTCAGCCATTTGTTTCTCATAACTTTTGGTAGATGTTGGTTCTGGGCTTGCAGTATGAAATGCCTAAAGGTCTTTCTGAGAAAAAGTTATACCTATGGAAATGTCGACGGTATTACACAGTGCCTGCTGAGCTCTAATTCCAACCTGATTTTGAAGAAAAATGATATGTGAAAATTGTGGGATTAAATTAGGAGGGAACTTCAGATGACTAAATTCATGTGTAGGGTAATAGTAGGGAAATCACTGGGTTTACTTTGCCCCAGAACAGTGTTGGACCTGACAGACAATGAATCTGCAGTATGCTGTATTATACTATGATGTGAATAATAAATGTTTTTTTTTTTTTTTTACAGTATTCACACAAGGATTATGTGCAAACATTGACTTGATCTTTTTGCAGGTTTCTGTCGGGTGTTTTCGTATGCGTTTTTCACCGAGGTCGTCTTGTGAGATCTTCCTGACCCTTAACAGCTGTGTGTGTCTGTGCCCTTCAAACAGCTGTGTGTGTCTGTGGCCTTCAGACAGCTGTGTGTGTCTGTGGCCTTCAAACAGCTGTGTGTGTCTGTGCCCTTCAAACAGCTGTGTGTGTCTGTGCCCTTCAGACAGCTGTGTGTGTCCGTGGCCTTCAAACAGCTGTGTGTGTCTGTGCCCTTCAGACAGCTGTGTGTGTCCGTGCCCTTCAGACAGCTGTGTGTGTCTGTGCCCATCAGAAAGCTGTGTGTGTCCGTGCCCTTCAGACAGCTGTGTGTGTCTGTGCCCATCAGAAAGCTGTGTGTGTCCGTGGCCTTCAGACGGGTGTGTGTGTCTGTGCCTCACAGACGGCTGTGTGCATCTGTGTCCCACAGACAGCTGTGTGCGTCTGTGCCCCTCAGACAGCTGTGTGTGTCTGTGCCCATCAGACAGCTGTGTGTGTCTGTGGCCCTCAGACAGCTGTGTGTGTCTGTGCCCATCAGACAGCTGTGTGTGTCTGTGGCCCTCAGACAGCTGTGTGTGTCTGTGCCCATCAGAAAGCTGTGTGTGTCTGTGGCCTTCAGACGGCTGTGTGTGTCTGTGGTCTTCAGATGGCTGTGTGTGTCTGTGCCCTTCAGATGGCTGTGTGTGTTTGTGGCCTTCAGACGGCTGTGTGTGTCTGTGGTCTTCAGACGGCTGTGTGTGTCTGTGGCCTTCAGACGGCTGTGTGTGTCTGTGGTCTTCAGATGGCTGTGTGTGTCTGTGGTCTTCAGATGGCTGTGTGTGTCTGTGGTCTTCAGACTGCTGTGTGTGTCTGTGGTCTTCAGACGGCTGTGTGTGTCTGTGCCCTTCAGACGGCTGTGTGTGTCTGTGGTCTTCAGACGGCTGTGTGTGTCTGTGGTTTTCAGACAGCTGTGTGTGTCTGTGCCCTTCAGACGGCTGTGTGTGTCTGTGCCCTTCAGACGGCTGTGTGTGCCTGTGGTCTTCAGATGGCTGTGTGTGTCTGTGCCCTTCAGACAGATGTGTGTGTCTGTGGTTTTCAGACGGCTGTGTGTGTCTGTGGTCTTCAGTCGGCTGTGTGTGTCTGTGGTTTTCAGACGGCTGTGTGTGTCTGTGCCCTTCAGACAGATGTGTGTGTCTGTGGTTTTCAGACGGCTGTGTGTGTCTGTGGCCTTCAGACGGCTGTGTGTGTCTGTGGTCTTCAGACGGCTGTGTGTGTCTGTGCCCTTCAGACAGCTGTGTGTGTCTGTGCCCTTCAGACGGCTGTGTGTGTCTGTGCCCTTCAGACAGCTGTGTGTGTCTGTGCCCTTCAGACAAATGAACTGATGTCACATCCTCTCTCTGCAGCTGAAGCGGCTCACAGACTCAACCTCTTCTACCTCGCCAATGATGTCATTCAGAACTGCAAGAGGAAGAATGCCATCGTCTACCGCAACTCCTTCGCCGAGGTTCTGCCGGAGGCCGCCCTGCTGGTCAAGTAAGCGTTCCGCAGCCTCTGACAGGCACGCACACACACGCACGCTTGCACGCACACACGCACGCACGCACGCTTGCACGCACACACACACGCACACACGCACGCACACACGCATGTGCACATGCAAGTTCCCCCCCTGCACAATTCCAATTATTCAATGAAAAATTTGAAACAATTCCAACAACCAATTTGTACTGCAGTTTATGTTTTGACAGACCAAAGGGAATTGTAGAAAGTGTCTCTTCAAATGTGCCGCTACGTTTTTGCATTGGAGATGAGCATGTGCAATCGTAATGCAAATTTCCCCCTTTGAACGTAGACCGGAAGCACGAGCAATTATGTTGATGGTTGCTCATGCATTTTTCACCAGTTTTTTTTTCCATTAGTGGAGTTTCCTGACGGTGGCTGAGATTTGAATTTTGATTTGCTGAAAGCTTAACTGCGCACACGTCTCGGATGGCCGGTGGAACCAATCGCCTTGTTTCTGTTTTCCGCCTCGCAGAGACGCCAAAGTGCGCAAGTCCGTGGAGCGGATCTTCTCCATCTGGGAGGAGAGGAGCGTCTACCCCGAGGAGCTCATTTCGGAGCTGAAGGCCGGCCTGGTGAAGAAGGAGCCGCCTCCAGGTCGGTCTTCCCGCCGTTTTTCCCCGGTTCTGCCGCGTACCGGAGAGGAACGCGTTCGTTCAGACGCACGTGCCCCTGTGGTCGCGGTGTTGTCACAGGAATGTGTATTATCATGCAGTAAGAACTACGAGGAAACTTTTCTTTCTTGTTTTTCCAGCGCCTGTCAACCCCAAAGCTGCGCTGAAGTCCAAGATAGTAGCGGAGTTTGCAGTGAGTCTTGTGTTTTATTTGTCGTTCATTTCAGCCGAGGTCAGGTGTCGCTCGGGATAAGAGCGACATCTAAATGGAAATGTAGTCTTCACATTTTGCTGGTTTGTTGCATTTCTGCAAATGTTTATCTCAGTTCCTGCCGTGATACTTAAAATGTCCACACACACACACACAGACACACACACACACACACACACACACACAGACACACACACACACACACACACACACTCACATTTCTGTTTCTTGCCGCCTTGCTCGTAGCCTCAGACGTTTATCGAGCAGCTCTCGGTGTATAAGAGGTCTGTGGAGGAGGCGGAGCTGAAGGAGAAGCAGCTCGCTGCTTTGAGAGTGGACGTGTGCAGCACAGAGGCGCTGAAGAGGCTCAAAGGTGAGGCGGGTTTGCCCGCTCAAACTCTTTACGCTCCCCGTCTTCCCACCAATGATAACGGCTGAGTTTGAGTTCGCTGCTAGAAGATCGCCCTTTTCTACCGTCTGTCCGTTCCTCAGACAAGGCAGGGGGCAAGAAGTTCTCGAAGGACTTTGAGGAGGGCAGCGCGAAGCTCCAGGAGTTTGTGGGCTTCTTGGAGCAGCAGATGAAAGGAGGGCCCCCCCTGCTGGAGGCTCTGGGCAATGCGGACGTGTTCTACGAGATGCAGTACAAGGAGGTCAAAATTGTCGCCAATGTGAGTTCGGGGGTAGGGGGTAGCTGGTTTATATTTTCGAAGGTTCTGAGCGACATAACACCAGCACAGGAATTACCCATTGTGAAGGATTAATACGGTGCTTTAACGCAGATTGTAAAACACTGCAAGTCATTGAGGGATTGGAAATGAAATCCGCCAACCATTGTTTTGAATCTTTTGTTTATTGATGTAAAACGCTTTTTGGAACTCCCTCCACCCCATTCCCAGGCTTACAAGACCTTTGCCAACCGCGTGTCGAACCTCAAACGCAAGCTGGACGCCCTGAAGGCCACCCTCCCCGACCCCGACGACTCTCCCATCCCCTCCCCCTCCGAGGACGCCCCCTCCCCGACGGGGTCCGAGTCCCCCTTCCACGGCATGGGGGTCGTGGGGGCCAAGGGGGAGGGGCCGACGGGCGCGGCCAACATGACGGACATGGACCTCGACGGGCAGGCCATGGACGACGGAGACGAGGCGGGCATCGCCCTGGGGGACGTCCCCAGCCCGCTGTCCTCCCCCGGCGGGTCCCACGGCCCCGCCCACGGAGAGGGGGACAACAGGGACGTGGAGGACATGGAGCTCTCTGAGGGGGAGGAGACGGAGAACACCAGCATCATCGGTGAGGCGTGAACAGCAGCAGAGACAGGAAGGGGAGTCTGTGGTGGTTGGTTGGGGGGTGGGGGGCGGGGGTGGAGCCACTAGATTGTGAAGTGGGGACTACCGAGAGGGAGAGAGGCAATTGTTAAAAAGGCAATCCCTAAATGTTTTGGTCTTCTTTGTGTATATTTCCTTTGTCCGTTTCCATAGTAGAGGAGAGAAGGGAGAAGCCAGCCCCCATTGCTGTGTCCAAGCCCACTCCCGCTGCAGCTGCTGCCGCTGCCGCTGCCCCTGCTGCTACTGCTGCTACTGCTGTTCCCCCACCCCTGTGCATCTCTGAGGAACCCCCTGCCAAACAGGCTGCGCCTCCTGCCACTCCAACCGCAACCCCCACCGTCATCCCCACCCCCGCCCCTACCCCCACCCCAGCCCCTACCCCCGCCCCCAACACCCCCGGGACGCCCGCAACCGCCCTCCCTGTGAACCTGGCCAACGTGGACCTGGGCAAGATCAGCTCCATCCTCAGCAGCCTCACTTCTGTGATGAAGAGCACCGGTGAGTCGTCACTTCTGTGACATCACAATCGTTGCCGTGGTCACTGCACAGCACTCCGGAACACTGCCCTTTACTTGACCTAGAACTGAAGAGGTGCTACAGGTTTGGGTAAACAGACTTGTCTGTTTTACATCTTTATGACACTGCAGTTAAGTCATAAATACTTGGTTTTAACAGGGACAGCCAAGCAAAGGCAGCAGACTTGAGGCATGTTACCCAGTAACCAAAAGGCTTTGCAGAGCTCACTAAGCTCACAGAGAGATGGTTCTTTCTTATCCTTTTATAAATTGATCACATAATTACAACCCTGGTGTGTTATTGTCTTATCATAAATTTTATCCATCATGACAATGTACTGAAAAGTCAGGTTTTGGACTGGACAGAGGGAGGACACAGTGTGCCAACCGAACTGCCAGATGAGTTCCCCCTGGGAAGAATGAAGTTACTCTGTTCTCCCAAAAGGCTGTTCCTGTCCAAGCACCCCGAGGGAACCTGTTCATTTCCTCCAGCCCCTTGCTGTGGGTTGCAGGCGTGTGGGTCTTCACGTGCTGCAGTTGTCACGCCTCTCTCCCCTCTCTGTCAGGCGTGAGTCCGGTGTCCCGTCCCTCCCCGGGGACCCCCACCACCCCCTCTGCCCACGGCTCGGTCCACAAGCCCCCCGTCCAGTCACCGGGAACGCCCCAAGCTGCTAACCCCCTAGCCAGCATCCTGTCCCGGGTGGACATCACCCCTGAGGGGATCCTCAGCGCCCTGTCCAAATCGCAGGGGCAGAGTGCCGGGCTGCAGGGTAAGAGAGGACCGAGGGAGGCTGTGGGAAGGCAGAGTGCTTGTTGGGCTAATTTCTGCTTTCTTGTCCATCCCGAAACCCGAGTTTCCTCTTCTCAGTTTGACATACACTTGCACATTGGACCCAAGATAAAGTACATTAAAAGTACATGGTCAGAACTACCATCAGTACCTACAAAAAAACAGTACATTTCAAAATAAGTCAAAGAAACTATTGATGAATATATAGTTAGCTGCCAGACTTTTTACCTTTAGTACTGCAGGACATTTTATCTTGTGTATATACTGCATTGAAATGTATCCCTTGTATGGCCTTAGCTGCACTCGCAAATCTCACACCTGCATCTGATTTGCTTTGACCGTGTCCTCGGTTAGGACATCAGCAACAATTTAAAAATGTTTCAACCGACACACCTTGGTATTTTAATGTTTCAGTTGAAAACACAGCCGGTGTTTGTGTGTAATCTGAGTTTGCATGGTGAGTTCCTGGTCCCACAGTACCGGTGGCCGTATGGACAGCCAGCTGCTCATGGGCATGACTGTTCTGTTTAATTGTTTTTCCTGTTTACGGGAGCTTTTCAGAAATTTATAATTAATGTGTGTGGATTCTGGTATGGTGCCTGTCCCCACAATGTAACGAAGTCTGCACGCCTAGTTTGGGCTGCTGATGCAGTTGAAGTTGTATTGTTATTGTGAGCTACTAGTGCTGTTAAACTTGTATTCTTATTGTGGTCTGCTGGGGCAGTTAAACTTGTATTCTAATTGTGGGCTGCTGGTGCAGTTACTGTAAACTTGTGTTCTTATTGTGGGCTGCTGGTGCAGTTAAACTTGTACTCTTATTGTGGGCTGCTGGTGCAGTTAAACTTGTGCTCTTATTGTGGGCTGCTGGTGCAGTTAAACTTCTTTTGTTGTTGTGGGCTGCTGGTGCAGTTAACCCTGTGCTCTCAGTGTGGGCTGCTGGTGCAGTTAAACTTGTGCTCTTATTGTGGTCTGCTGGTGCAGTTAAACTTCTTTTATTGTTGTGGGCTGCTGGTGCAGTTAACCCTGTGCTCTCAGTGTGAGGTGCTGGTGCAGTTAAACTTGTGCTCTTATTGTGGTCTGCTGGTGCAGTTAAACTTGTGCTCTTATTGTGGGCTGCTGGTGCAGTTAAACTTCTTTTGTTGTTGTGGGCTGCTGGTGCAGTTAACCCTGTGCTCTCAGTGTGGGCTGCTGGTGCAGTTAAACTTCTTTTGTTGTTGTGGGCTGCTGGTGCAGTTAACCCTGTGCTCTCAGTGTGGGCTGCTGGTGCAGTTAAACTTCTTTTGTTGTTGTGGTCTGCTGGTGTAGTTAAACTTGTGCTCTTATTGTGGGCTGCTGGTGCAGTTAAACTTCTTTTGTTGTTGTGGGCTGCTGGTGCAGTTAACCCTGTGCTCTCAGTGTGGGCTGCTGGTGCAGTTAAACTTCTTTTGTTGTTGTGGGCTGCTGGTGCAGTTAACCCTGGGCTCTCAGTGTGGGCTGCTGGTGCAGTTAAACTTGTGCTCTTATTGTGGGCTGCTGGTGCAGTTAAACTTCTTTTGTTGTTGTGGTCTGCTGGTGTAGTTAAACTTGTGCTCTTATTGTGGGCTGCTGGTGCAGTTAAACTTGTTTTGTTATTGTGGGCTGCTGGTGCAGTTGAACTTGTTTTGTTGTTGTGGGCTGCTGGTGCAGTTAACCCTGTGCTCTCAGTGTGGGCTGCTGTGTGAACTCTTTCTCTGGTCCTCTTCAGGTCTGTCCTCCCTCCTGCACAGTGTGGCTGGAAACGCCTCCTCCACGGCCAGCAAAGAGCGGCCCCCCAATTCCAGCGCCGCCCCGCCCCCTCTGGGGCACGGCTACTCCGCCCCCGAGGCCGCCCCTTCCCCACTGCCCGCTGCGGCGGGCAAGGCCCCGGCCACGCCCACAACGCCCAAACAAAAACCCCCGCCGGGCAGCAGCTACAGGCGCGAGCTGGACCGGGAGCGGGGGAGGGAGCCGGAGAAGGAGAGGGACTCCGTGGCCCCCGTCCCCGCCTCCCCCTCCAGCCTGGAGTCCAAGATCCACAAGTTCCTGCAGGGGAACCCCGGATTCAGCGCCCTGAACCTCAGCATCCCCATCCTGGGCGGGGGGCCGGGGGGCGGCGGCGGCGGCGACAGCCCCCTGCTGGGCTCGGAGAACGTGGACGGGACCCCCGTGCGGGACGAGACGGGGGGCACCCCCACTCAGGACGAGATCATGGACAAGCCCGGCTCCGAGCCGCTGGCTCTGCTGGCGGACCCCGGGCCCTTAGGGGGGGCGAAGGCGCGGTCCTCGTCCGCGGGCCACGACCTCTCCCCCACCGCCTACCGCAGCGGCTCCTGGGACGGCTCCGCCTCGCCCCGCGCGCTGTTCGGGCCGGGCGAGGGCCGCGACGGGGACTACCGCTCCGCCCGCTACCCGGCCTTCGGCGCCGACAAGAAGCCCGACAAGAAGCCGGCGAAGTCCGCCCTCAAGTCCAAAGGGGAGGACGCGGCGAAGAGGAAGATGGCGGGTTCCGCGTCTTCGTCGACGTCCTTGTCGTCCTCCTCCTCCTCCGGCGCCCACCAAGATTCGAAGCCCGCCCACGCGAAGGCCAGGAAGGACGGGCACGGGGGCGGGAACAACCTGGGCAAGCCCGCCTTCTACGACGGAGGGGGCGGAGAGAGGAGAGCGTCCGCGGGGAGCGAGCCCCACCCTCATCACTCCCTCGCCCCCTCCGAGCGGCCCAAGGGCGGCGGGGCCCGGAAGGCGGGCGGCGGCCCGGAAGAGGGGAGCAAAGAGAGGGAGGGAGAGGGGGAGGGGGGAAAGGAGAAGGGGCCGGGGAGCGCCTCCCCCGTGCACCGGATCGAAACCCTGGTGTCTCCCTGCGGGGAGGGCGCCCCCATAGAGACGCTGGGGTACAGCAACCGCCGCATGTCCGGGGAGAGGATTCAGACCGTGGAGAGCATCCGCGTGATTGGCCGAGGCACGCGAGCTCACCCCAGAGGAGGCGGGGCCGGGGCGAGGCCGAGCCCCACGGGAGCCAGCTGGTACGACGAGGCCTACATGGAGGGCCCGCCCCCTCCCGTCCTGGGCCCGCCCCCGTCTCTCGGGCTCCCGCCCCACCCCAGCAACCCCTCCTTACCCTCTCAGGGAGGCGCTGACGAAAGGGGCCCCTCCGCTTTGCCCCCGCCCCCCCCACATCTCCTGCCCCCCCACCCCCACATGCCCCCCGGCCAGTTCCAGTTTGAGGAGAGGCCTCTCATGCCCTACCCTGGCGACGACCCTCACTCCCGCCCCCGCCCGCACCCCCATCCCCACCCCCACCAGCGCCCGCCTCCCTCCTCCTTTTTCAGCTCCCCTCCCCCTCCCATCCCACAGCCGCCTCCTCCCCCCATCCCGCAGCCGCCGCCCCCGCCGCGGGACTTCCTGTCTCCGCCCTCGGCGGTCATGGTCGGCGGCGTGCTGGTGCCGGTCGACCGCGTTCTGCCCTTCCCTCCCCCCAGGCCCGACGGGGGGGAGCGAGGGGGCGTGGCCAGCGGCGGGGGCTCCGGGGGCTCGGCCAATCCGGGCCCCCACTGCCCGCCGCCGCTCATGTCCTCCCTGCTGGGCGAACCCCCGCAGTTTAAAGAGCTGCCCCGCCCGGGCACAGTCAAAGAGCATTTCCCCCCCCGCCACGCCCCTCCTCTCCACCGCCCCGGCACCCCCGGGGCCCCCCCTCCCCTGCTGGGCCGAGTGAGGGAGGGTCCCAGCCCCCCGCCGTCCTCCGCCGCCTCCTCAGCACCCCCCTCGCCCTCCGGCGACCCCCCTCCCCTCCTCCTACCCCCAAACCGCCACCCCGCCCCTGCTGCGCCGGGGCAGCAGAACCAGCGGCCCCCGGCCAGCCCCCCCGCTCAGCCCCGTAACCACCGACGGCCCTCCTCCCCCCTCTCCCTCCTGCGCCTGCCCACCCCCAGCCCCAGACCCCACCTCCGCCCGCCCCACCCCGCCCCCCTCCCTCAGAGACAGTTCCTCCGCGGTCGACCGCCTCATCCCCTGCGCCCCCCCCTCTTTGACCGAGACCCTCCCTTCCATGGGGGCAAGAGGCCTGGCCCGCCGTTCACCGGGGCCCCTGGGGGAGGGGTAGGGGGGGGTAGTCCATTCTATCCTCCCAAAAGACCTTTCTTACCCCCACGCTACTGAATTATCAAAAACACAATTCATGGGGGAGAAAAGTCTGCCTAATATTTAACAACGGGTGAGAGGTTATTCTAGAAAACAAAAACAAACCTCCCTAATATTTCAGTCAGATATGAACCTTCCAGGTCACAAAGCTAGCCCCCTGTGTGCTACGTGTAGGCATCACATTGTTACACATACGTTCTCCCATCTCTCACTAGTGTCCTCGCACTGCTGTGCATAGGGTGTGCTCTCATATAATTTAAGTATTACTCTCGTGGCCTTCCCCTCCCACCTCCAGGGCCCGGAGAAACTGCTCACTCCTCTCGAGCTCGAGGGGGGAAGTGAAAGGGGGAGGATGGAAGGATGATCTAGAAGGAAGAGGGGTGGCAGTCTGGAGGATTTGAGAAAAACAAGGTGGTTATTTAATTCAGTTTGACTCCTAATTTGCCTTCCTTTTGTCTTATTAAAGCTACTGGTCGACATTAGTAAGACAGTCTGAGGTTAGGCTGGGGCAGAACAGGCCTGTTTCACGTTTGGATGTGGTATGAAGTTTGAGTTCAAGAAGCGATTTTCTCCCTGCATTTCAGTTATTTATTTATGTTTTTGTCTACATGGGTTTTGCCCTGGTGTGAGTGTAATACAGTTCTAGGTAGAAGTTTTTTTCTTCTTCAAAACAGGCTTTTACTGAACCACATTGTTACAGATGGGGAATGTATCAAACCATCCTCTCAAATAACCATCTCTTGAGTTTTGAAAATTCATACTGAAAACCCTACCTCTCCATCCCCTTCCAGTAGTCCTGTCCATTTTCCTAACTGTAAAATAATGTATATAACAATAGTTTAGTCTCTCTCCCCTTCTGTATATTTCAACACTTATGAATATATAGATCAAAAGGGGGTAGGTTGTGTAAGTCCTCAGATTTACTTCTATTGTCTGCAATTACTGTTTTGTAGCTGGGGGCAAATGGATTACAATCATCACTATTACAATTGTTGTTATCATGATTGTGAAGCGCTAGGTCAAGCATAAGTGTAAGAGAAACCTGTTAAATCTGTACATAGTGTAAATACTGCTCGTCTGCTCTCTTACCATCTCTCGGCTCTGAGTGAAAAGAAGATGGTTTAAGTTTGCCTACGAAGGAAGAAAACACTATCATGGAGAGAAAACGTGTAATATTCAGTTGACGTTACGCGTGAGAGCGATGCATTATAGAAAGGTAATTAAGAGGGAATCAACAAGCTAATAAACTTACTAGGAGGGTGCTTTGAGATTCAAAAAAGGAAAAAAAAAAGAAAAGAAAAAAATATCTCTTCCAGCGCTCATGAGGCTTTTACATGTACTGACTTTAATAAAAACCAGAGTTTGAAAACACCCAGGAGAGGATATTTTCTTTACAGTCATGGTTGTTCTTATGATCGCCATTATCATGACTAACTACTGTGCTGGTTTTTGTAATGAGGGTTTGTATATAGTTTTGTTTTCATTTTCTTTTCTTTTTTTTTCTTTTTTTGACTGTCATTATCACAACTGCTTGTTCTGGTTGTTTTATACTTCCTTGCCGATGTTTTAATGTACATTTATGCCTTTGTGTGTCCTTTGATGTCACCGCAGTAAAGTTTGGACAAGAGATGTACAGTTCTGAATGGTGTGCCTGAAACGAGAGGCAGGTGTGCGCAGCTGCTGCAGGCCGTCTGCGCAGCTGCGCAGCCGAGACTCCTGCCTCCATCATGTGTTCTGACCCCCCACCCCCCGACCCTTTAATCTTCTCTTTCGCTCTCACTTTCTCTTCTGTTTGTTCTCTGTGTTTTCCACTTTAGCTGAGTTCTTGATGTCTTTTCTGCCTTGTGTTTCTTTCCGTTTTACCCTCATTCTACAACCCCAGTCTCTCTCTCTGTCTTTTTGTGTTCTGCTGTCTGCTGTGTATCTCTTTGTCTCTGTCTGTTTCTCTATCGGATCTAACATAAGTACACAATATGATAATGTGATGAAGCACCAGTGAAGAAGCCCTTGTTCATTTCTGAAATTGTCATAAACACAAACTGGGCATAAGCATGTCCCTTTTACTCAATACAGACTTTCAAGTGTGTGTGTTAGTGTGTGTACATACGGGCGCGTGTGTGTGTGTGTGTGTGTGTTCTCTCGCGTGTGTGCACATACGGTGTACGTGACTGCGTGTTCATTTCTGAAATCGCCATAAACACAGAGGACATAAACGTGTCCCTTTTAGTCAGCACAGCCTTTTGGACAGTGTTTGCGTGCGTATCTGCCAGTGTGTGCGTGTATGTGAACGTGTGCACCAAACGTAGGACAGTATTTGGGATTGCTACATGGTTTGTGTACTTTTTGAGGATGTGGACTTTAGGTATTCAAGTGTATGGTGTAAGATCGTATCTCAGTATCGTTTATGATCCACTTAGACATCAACCAAAGATACAGGCTCAATTCAAATGCCCTGTTAATGTTCAGTGTTAAAATACCCTCCAATTCTCTTTTCCCTTCTCTGATTTGAATTCTGATTCCCCAGTTTTGATCAATTCGTGAACTGTTTTGCTAATTATTCACTGCATTTGGGACTGCATGTCAGACTTACCCACGGTACTATCATGTACATTTTTGATATTTCCTGTTTGAACTGTTGCATTTGTCGGTATACCCACCAAAAAAAATAGTATTCTGAGTGAAGTTTCTTTGATAAACGGTGTGCTATCATTTACTCAACTTCCACAAAATAGGTGCCTTTCGATCTCAGCTCCACTGGATTTGCTCAAAAAATGTAAATGCTGAAAGGGCTCCAAGGGTATAACCAAACAACATTTGACTGCATTTAATTTTTAAACATTTCTTCCACCCCTTAGTTTACACAACGTGTAATTGTTGCCTGCAGGGTTCGTTTTACGGATTAGTTTTGTAGTTTGAGCAGCCTTGCATTGGTATCTACAGTCAGCTCGGTAAAGTACTTTTTAAGAATGCCTGCACCCCAATACCTGTTAATACATAAATAATGTGCTTGAATGATCTCCTCCCCCCCCCCCCCCCCCCCCCCCCATTTTCAAACCATATGCATAAGATGCACTGTATAATTCCTCATGGAACTGTGAACAGTCTAACAACTTACAACTAAAAAGTGTGCAAATTGGTCCTCCACATATTGCCTGTCTGTATCTTTCTAAATTTTCATTATTGCACTAAAATGACTTGTTTTATGGCATGACAACATACACATGATTTTGGCAAAAGTGTGAATGATTCACGTGTCTATTTTATTCTTTATTCCCACATAACTCATCCATGAGCATATTTACTACATGTACAGTACCAGTGGAGTATATATTGCCAGGTTGCAATAAAATTGACCAAACTTTGGAGCTTTGTTCATATGGTGCTTGGTCCTGGATATCCTCTGTGACCGCACCGACTGTTAGCAAAGTGCGTGTGTGCACACTGCTGGTCCTGGTTTAGCCATAGTTCAACAAATTATCCCACTGCCCCAGAGCAACTCAGTTAATTACTGCCTTAATTGGACCAGTGTATATAATCTAACTACACATATTGAATCAGCGTGATACTCATTTGAGCAAAGCTGGGAATCCTGTTTTGGAATGGTCTTCCTCACCAGGACTTTGCACCCCTGCAAATTAGTGCTTCAAAAGTGAATTGAATGAGATCGAGTGTGTGCGAGGATGTCTTGATTTGTGTGTACTGGGAAAAGAGGGCAAAAAGTACGGAAAGTAGGTCTACAGTTGTTGGACAGTTTTAATACGAAGCCCTGATTACACTGCTTCAACTATATTTTCACAGTAACATCGCCGTGGTAATGTAACCTGTGTAGTTTGTAGTTCGCTCGCCTTTTTTTAAATCGACGGAGTTAACCCCGCTTTTTGAAGATACTGGTAATCACGTGGTAATATTTATTTAAGCCTTCTCCGGCGAATGACTGCAGGCGCGCGCACGCAGGAATTTGCATTTCAGGGCCATTTCAGTGTCCAGATAGTGATACACCCCCTTAAAAATAAATTCTGAAAAATGTAAACGACGAAATCGAAGAGGAGATGAAATCCCTATTGATGTAGCTAAAAAATATTAATGTATTTAAAATAGTAACAAATGGATTATTTTAGAATGTATATGTGGATCTGCTGCACGTTTCTTTATCAGAAAAAAAACGTGCGAACTATCATGTGATCGAAAGTACGCCCTCTAGGGCACATTTTTTCCACCATCCCACACTGGGACTGTGAGCACAGACAGGTGATCTTTTTAAATAGGCCAGTTTTACTTTGCGCTTATGATCCGAAAGTGGGCAAATTACGTAACGAGTAGGTAATATTTAAATAATAAAAAACATTTCGAAAAATAAATTACATTGGTTTGCCTTTAAAAAGTCCAGGAACCGAAGGTGATTCATATTTATTCTATGTTATATTAGCTGTATTCCAAATAATCGTTGTTGAAATTTAGAGTTTAACAAATTAAATCAGATTATATTACAATGTGCTGTTTGTAATAACACAAATGCAACAAAATGTGACAATTATTAATGCGGGTTTAAATATTTCATGATGTGTTGTGATAATGCGTTAAAAGGCTCGAATCCTCTGCGAGACACTGGTTTAGTGCCCTCCAGCAACATTCTTTACCCTTCATTAAAAACGCTTTATACCTAAATGGGTTTGTATATAAATTTTAACTATTTGAAAATCACGTGGATGAGGTGTCCTACAATGGGCTAGTAATAATATGCGATATTTTTGTCGAACGTGTATTTTAAATGTTTATTAGTGTGAAGAAATTCTGAATTTTCTAAAATTATGTTTCCACCATTACAGTAGGCACTGATGTGACGCGTGCTGCTGCACTGTCAGCAAAGCGCCGACTCCATGACGCTTCTCGTATGCTCGAGGGCTGCACGGTTTTCGGCAGCTCTGGCCACCGATTCGATAGCTGCGTCCCCTTTGTGCGCTGTTCAGTGGACTGTGCAGTTGTTAGCGTATGCGCTTCCGGAGTTGCGTAGCAACTGCGAAGAGTATCTGAATTGCATCTGGATTGGCTCACAGTAGGAAACGCTCACAGAATGACAAGGAGCCAATCCAAGCACTGTTAGGATCAGCGGATCGCTACAGTTGCTGCGCGGTACTGATGGTTTCGAATACACGTATCGCCCCATTTTTTGTGTGTAAGCTTCGCCCCCTTACTCGCTCTCAGCCAATCGGTTCTCTCACGTTTTGTCCCTGTGGTTCCGGTGTTATGGCGGAGCGCCGGAGGAGGGACAAGGGGCTGGTAGGCTTCTACGAGTGTTGTGGGGTAGGGCTGAGGTAAACGCAGTATAAACGGGGATGCTAGTGAATGTTCCCAGTGGCACAGTAGCTTGCCTGTCAGACTAGACGCCGCCCAGCGATTTGATTTTGTATTCCGTACAGAATGTCTGAAAGGCGTGTATATAACATAGCTGACGGCCAGGTAACTTTATTGCTATCCAAAAATAAACTAATGAAATGGACAGCACTTTGTGCACCCCACTGAAACCACAAGTGCACCACAAGCACCCACAACACGTGGTGCTTTAAATAACGTGGTAAATGAATAGGTGATAGCAGAGGCATGTTTCGAAAGGGCTAACTACCAGCATTGACTGCCAATAGTAAGGGGACAAATACATGTGGCATCTGTGCTTGCCAAAGTTTGTTTGTAAAATATGGCTTTCTTTCACTGAATATAAATCTGTACAGCACTTGTCCAAATTTTACTTGTGTGACCATTGATTGTTGATTTTATTATTTATTTATTTATTTATTTATTTTTATTTATTTATTTATTTATTGTTGTTGTTATTTTGATTGACTTTCACCCTCATCTGTTTCTTCCTGGCTCTTCTCTTTCCCTTTCTCTCTAACCGGTATGTTCTTTTCCCCCATCCCGACTCTTTTCCCTCCCTGTATTTTCCTCTCACATTCCTCTCTCACTTTTTTTTTTGTCTATATCCATCCACATCCCTTCCCAGAGTCCACGTGTCTCAGAGTCTCTGCCAGCAGAGGGAGCCGGTGGGCGAGGGGCTGCCTGACGGCTCGGTCGTGATGGAAAAGGCAGGGGTCGCCCCACCTCACTGACCGCCAGTGCCGGTAACTTAATTACTATCAACATAAACACTGGCTCACATTCGCTCAGCGGTCATAATCCTACAGCTGTAACGGCATGACTGTCGCTGCATCTGTAGGATGTGGGCGCACGCGCATGTCTAATGTGATCCTTTTATCGCTGTGTTATCACAAGCCTGCCGGTCATGGCAGTGAATGTAATCATCATTTTAGAGAGGCGGAGAAAACAGGAGTGATCTTACCACTTCAGCGGGGGAGCTGCTCTCCCCCTGGTTTAATCATTCACTTGTGTGGGTCGGTTGTAAGTGAGGCAGTGCCACGCGCGTGTGCGTTGTTGGAATCGCGGGTGCAGTGTTTTGACTCTTGTCCCCGTGTGTTCACAGAATCATGGGGGAAGTGGTGGACCATGGAAGCAGGGGAACTTGTGAGCTGTTACGCACCCTAGAGGTAAACTGGTGAACTCCACCTGCCTGGGTTTGACACTGCTGATGGCAAACAGTTTCCGACCAGCCTATTGCACATTGACTTATGGAGACACTGGGAACTTGGACTATTTATCTGACCCTGGAGTCACTCTGTGTGAACACACCTCACATGAATCACTTTTCCTCCACAAGTTGATGAATTTGTCCCATGAAAGTCCAAATTTCAAGTTTGTGTCAACTGATTTTTTTTCATACAATGTTATAATGACTCCAAATGTAATTGCATAAAAAGTATGAATGCTTAATATATTCCTGAGTTCTAAGAGGTGTAAATGTACTTTAGGTTTGGTGAAGACATCCAGCCTTGGGAGCTTTCATTCCCCTTTTAAATAGAGGGCTTGGGAGGAGTGGTTCAATTGGTTCAATTAAGCAGTAATTGAGTTAGTCATGTGCTTATGGGCTCAAATTTGAAGAGAGAATCAAGGATTCTCCGAGCCTTCCAGGAAAATGATTGGATGCTGACACTCCTGCTGTGTGGGCTGCTCATATTTTCTTTGAGTACTGCAGAACATTCTGGGTCATTGAGAAAAGCCTACCATGCTACAGTGTGTGCTCCTTTAGCTGACTGTGTGCTGGGATTCAAGCACGCCAGTCCTACAGAAGATTATGTTATGGTGTCCTGATTGAGGTGCACACTGTATGCTGGCAAGTTGGGGTGCATAGAAGATAGCATACAAAGTGAACACACCTTTTAAATGCAGTAGTTTAGCTCTTACTGAGAGACAGTGTCATTGCTCCTTGCTCAGCTTGTGATATGGCCTCTCACTGGCTCATGTGACACAACTGAGCTAATCAGAGGTTAGTGGACAGTGCAGAAGATGAGTTCAGAAGTTCAGTCATTATACAGTCAAAACAAATATAGATTTAAATATGTGGATTTTGGGTTACCTGACCTCAAACTTTACTGTTGTACAGTGAGAAATTTACTGTTGTACAATGAGATTACAAGTTCTCAGCCCCAAACCCGAGAACCAAGAATTAACTGTATGTGTTCCTCAAAAAACCTGAAAATACTCAGAAATGCATTACATTTTAGTGTGGGCCAGAGGTTGTTTCTATCATATGCAACTTTCAGATTTCATACTTATATTTGCAAGTGTTTTCAACAACACAGGAGAGGACTGTGTCAGAGGGCATACTGCTCTCATGCAGTGACCCAATCACTCCTGATGTAGCAATACTCTATGGTCAAAATAGCCAAACCAGGTCTTAAACTGCCAGAGAAGTTTCTGGTTTTTGCTTCACCAGTTCACTGGTAACTGACTTTTTGAAATATTGAACTTTGCTAAAAATGTACATTTTGCCCCCACGTTTCCATTAACATAAAATAATCTCAGGCCACATAAAAAATGTTACTTTTTATGTTTTGAATATTTCTCGCCAATTTTTTACTCTGTTCTGTATCATTTTGATTATGAGAAGCGTGTTGGTGTGTTTTACTCTGCTCTTTATACAGAGCTACTAAACTAGAAGTACACCGTAGTGGAATAGACTCTCAGAGCGAACTTATATCCCTCGTTTCTGTTTTCTGGTGGAGGACAGGTGCAGATAGATGGTCCCCCAGAAGCTCACAGTCCCCACACTGGAGTTCCGTACCCCAGAAGTGGGTCTCCCTGCAGGTTTGTGTGTCTCTGTCCGCCTGTCTGTCTTGTTTCAGTGGCTGTAATGGACATGTAATGGACTCTCTCTACCACTTGTCTCTGTCTGCCTGTCTGTCTTGTTTCAGCGGCTGTAACAGACATGTAATGGACTCTCTCTACCACTTGTTTTCTACGTGCAGTTCCTGAGCACATTTTTCTGTGGCTAGGCAATCCCCCCTGGGCTTCTATATCTGCCCGCGGACCTGGCTGGGAGCACATGTCATTAAACCCCAGACTGTACAAACAAATACAGGCAGGAGCTACTGCCCCCCGGCCGCCTCCTCTCCTGGCCATGCAGAACTAAGCGGCCCATATCAGTGTGAGAACGGTGTTTTCCTCTGTGTGAACGGCATCGCCGGGTGACTGAGCTGGCAACAAATTAACTTCTGTTTTCTTTCCCGTCCATTTTGGGTCCAAAACCGACCACAAGATGGCACTGTTGCGCCAGTTTGCGTTAATGGAGACAGCAGGAGTTTGGCAGAGTGCGCTTCTGTATGTGATGTCAGGCACTGCAAGTTTTGGCCTTGTGCTGTTGCACAGGAGGCAGAGACTGGGTTGTGCTGCTTCACAGGAGGCAGAGGCTGGGTTATGCTGTTATTTGCACAGGAGCCAGATGCTGGGTTGGGCTGCTGGTGCACAGGAGGCAGAGGCTGGGTTGGGCTGCTGCACAGGAGGCAGACGCTGGGTAGTGGTGCTGGACAGGAGGCAGAGGCTGGGTTGCTGCTGCACAGTTGTTAGAGGCTGGGTTGTGCTTCTGCACAGGAGGCAGAGGCTGGGTTGTGCTGCTGCACAGGAGGCAGAGGCTGGGTTGTGCTTCTGCACAGGAGGCAGAGGCTGGGTTGTGGTGCTGGACAGGAGGCGGAGGCTGGGTTGTGGTGCTGGACAGGAGGCAGAGGCTGGGTTGTGGTGCTGCTCAGGAGGCAGAGGCTTGGTTGTGCTGCTGCTCAGGAGTCAGAGGCTGGGTTGTGCTGCTGGACAGGAGGCAGAGGCTGGGTTGTGCTGCTGGACAGGAGGCAGAGGCTGAGTTGTGCTGCTGGTGCACAGGAGGCAGACGCTGGGTTGTGGTGCTGCACAGGAGGCAGAGGCTGGGTTGTGCTGCTGGTGCACAGGAGGCAGAGGCTGGGTTGTGCTGTTGCACAGGAGGCAGAGGCTGGGTTGTGCTGCTGGTGCACAGGAGGCAGAGGCTGGGTTGTGCTGCTGGTGCACAGGATACAGAGGCTGGGTTGTGCTGCTGGTGCATGCTCGCTCGCTTTTTCTACCCACTGCTGCTTTGTAACTGCAGCTTAGGGGATTACGCATTACTTGAGTTGGTGCGATTTGGGTGTGTTTGTAGGTGCAAATCTTCTTAAAGCATGTTTGTCGTGTTGTGTAGGACGAAGTGAGACTGCGGTTGCTTGAGGAGGAGGTGCGCGGTCCCACTTTGATATTTTGAAGCCCTGGTGTCACTAAATCAGTGATGATAAAATGCCAGGGCACACCTTTTTTTTACTCTCGCTGTATATAACCAGTCTCTCGGTTCCAGAGCTGGGAGAGGTGAGTCCCTGGGCTCCGTCCAGGCCGAGATTAAGTGCCTGTTTCCGTGTGTGAGAAGTAAGCCTCCTGGACTTTCACCCCTCAGGACTGGGCACTCTAAGCATACTTTTACTGCCGTACGGTTTGACATGCACAAGTGACCGGCTGTTCAGCGCTAGCTCTGCTCACGCTACGCATGTGCACACGCCCACCAACGCTCGGCTGTGGCTCTGTGCGCTCCCTGTACACGCAGCAGGCCTGTTTCTCGGCTGTGGCTCTGTGCTCTCCCTGTACACGCAGCAGGCCTGTTTCTCGGCTGTGGCTCTGTGCTCTCCCTGTACACGCAGCAGGCCTGTTTCTCAGCTGTGGCTCTGTGCTCTCCCTGTACACGCAGCAGGCCTGTTTCTCAGCTGTGGCTCTGTGCGCTCCCTGTACACGCAGCAGGCCTGTTTCTCAGCTGTGGCTCTGTGCTCTCCCTGTACACGCAGCAGGCCTGTTTCTCGGCTGTGGCTCTGTGCTCTCCCTGTACACGCAGCAGGCCTGTTTCTCGGCTGTGGCTCTGTGCGCTCCCTGTACACGCAGCAGGCCTGTTTCTCAGCTGTGGCTCTGTGCTCTCCCTGTACACGCAGCAGGCCTGTTTCTCGGCTGTGGCTCTGTGCTCTCCCTGTACACGCAGCAGGCCTGTTTCTCAGCTGTGGCTCTGTGCTCTCCCTGTACACGCAGCAGGCCTGTTTCTCGGCTGTGGCTCTGTGCTCTCCCTGTACACGCAGCAGGCCTGTTTCTCGGCTGTGGCTCTGTGCTCTCCCTGTACACGCAGCAGGCCTGTTTCTCGGCTGTGGCTCTGTGCTCTCCCTGTACACGCAGCAGGCCTGTTTCTCAGCTGTGTCTCTGTGCGCTCCCTGTACACGCAGCAGGCCTGTTTCTCGGCTGTGGCTCTGTGCTCTCCCTGTACACGCAGCAGGCCTGTTTCTCAGCGGTGGCTCTGTGCTCTCCCTGTACACGCAGCAGGCCTGTTTCTCAGCGGTGCGGACGCCGCTGAGATGTGACGCGATGCTCTTCTCCCCGCTGCCGTCTCTCTCTGGGTCAAGGTTGAGGGTCAAGACACCGCAGGTCGGTTCGAGAGGAGCAGGAGGCGTTTGTGGCGCTCTTTAGCATACGCTGCTGATAGCTGCGCACTTAGCCTCTGAGTGAAATCTCTTGTCTGCAACTGAGCGCGCACAAGCCTGGTATTCCGCCATTCTGATTGGTGGAAAAAGTGGGGGAGGGGATTTATGAATGGGATACTCTTAAGTGATTTGTCAATGAAACATCATTAACAGATTGTTAGATTTTTCCGGTAGCCGTTCCGTCCGTGTGTCGTGAGGGTGCGTCCCTGTGCGTCTCTCTGATGATGCGCGTGCGCTCGCCGTCTCTGTGGCCTGCTCTCCCGCCGACGCTGTCGTTATTGTTCCTGACAGGAGCGGCACTGTGGGGTTTCGCCGTGCCGCTCTCGTAGCGTCTCTCCGTGTTGCTGTGCATTGATCTGCGTTCTTCTCTCTCGTCTCCCGGGACCCGCGGCTCTTCCCTAACGATGAGGGTCCGGCTGCGTTTCCTGCCAAGACGAGTGCACTTCTGCGACGCGTTCGCCGATTCTCATCGAGGCGCCGGCTCGCGCCAGCCTGCTTTTAGCCGCTATCGACGAGGAAGCGCAAATACCCTTTACGTTCTGTGACCGATGTGAGGTGGCCCCACTCTCAGCCCTCTTGTCTTCCTGCCAGTGTTTCCTTCCCCGTGCTCTCCCTTGTCCTCCCTCTCTCCCTCTTTCCTTCCTGCGCATTCTCCTTTCTTCTTCACTCCGTCCCCCTGTCCTTCCTACGCCGCGTAGTAGAGCCATGGGGTCAGAGAGGTCGTGACCTCTGCCCTCAGCGCTGTGGGGGAGCCCAGGCCTCAGGAAGCGCCGCAGTGGGGACATGTCCGCAGAGCGCCTTCACCCTCGTGCCTACCCCCCTCAAACCCGGGAATTATCCCGCTCATCACTGCGGACGGCCACCATGTTGGCTCTGTGGGCGTGAATATGGGTGGGTGTGCCTCTCCAGCCCACCGTCATTGCTCATCATTCAACTTTTTATTTTAATATTTTTTTCATAATAAGCGCGCCACCACACCCACCCTCTCCAGAGAACCACTTTATTTTTATTTATTACTCTCCACTTGATCATGCACAGTGACGCCATTCCAAACACCCATTCCCCACCCCAGTGTCTCACCGCCCAATATTACAACATATTCACTATGAGTTATTTTCAGGTCTGACAGACAGATGGACAGACAAGACGTAGAAACAGTCAAGACCGGCTGACATATCAGTAGACAAGGACAGGAAGGCCGACAAACGAAACGGATAGACAAACAGCGTGAACTAGGACTGAGACAAGTCTACATTTATATGTTGTTGGTAGGATTATTTGTGCGCACTTCCTTGTTCAATTTTGTGCTTGTCGGTAAATGCACCAGTTCAGTTTGCGTGACTGTTAAGTACAAGGCGTGTCCATCCTTTGGTGCTTAATGTGTGTGTCTCCTGGTGAGGCCGTAAGTCAGTCACTGTGTAGTGGTATCTGTCAATCACCTCAGTCAGCCTCTGACATCTCCCCTTACCCCGCCCCCAGTGTGAAGCTTCCCGGCAGGAGCTGCCCCTGCATAGGGCCGATTTCCTTGCTCTCCATGGCAACCAGCTTGCTGACCCGTGCTTGGCACCGCTGTCAGGATGGCACACACGTGCTTTTTGGCCCACGAGCAGATACCCCCCTGCTCTTCCTTCCTGCCCCTCTCTTCCTCTCTGTCCCACCTCTGTGCCTCAGAGTGTAGCTCATGCAGGCCTGTGAGAGGCCTAGCCAGTGGCAGGAGGGTAACGCAGGGTGAGCTTGCAGAGAGAAACATGGTCTGTGGGCTGTGACATTGATCCTAGTGTCTCACCGGATAGCAGGAGACCTGCAGTATCGTTCACTTCATACTCTGTGGGCGAAGTTCATAACTGTCTTCCGTTACGCTCTGACACTCGGATGAAAGCTAAGCTGTCCTAGTTCCTTTGAGAAAGTACAGTAACTGCATTCTGTCTGTATGTATTCAGTCTTTAATGCAGGTGTGTGACATTTTTGACGTGTTCCTAACGGTCTCTATTGCCCTCCCTCTCCGTTGCCCCCCCTCCTTCCTCCCGGCTCTGTACGCCCCTCTGTGGCTCTGTGGGAGAGGGAGGAGCCGGCGAGGGGCAGCGGGGGGACCCCCCGACCCCCCGAGAGCTGCGCAAACGCAGCTGTGCAAACGCGCGCGCGTCGTTAGCGGCCCTCCGCGAGTGCGTCTGGCGGGCACATCAGTCGGGCCGCGCAGGAAGGGAAACATCACACCCCCTGCTAACCTGCCCTTATCTTTACGGCGCACCTGCGACCGGGCCAGAGCAGCGCTGGGTTAGCCTGCTCACCTCTGTGTGTCTGCCTGTCAGTCAGTGTCATATTTTTAAAAAAAATCAGTCAGGGAGAATGGGAATGGTGGGGGGGGGCGGTGTTGGACATAAGCAGGACTTTGTGGGGAGTGTGCGGATATGGCGCCCCCCTGGTTCACCCCCAGCCCCCCCCCCCCCCCCCCCCCAGCTGTCCCAGAGCAGTAGTTGGAGTGATGGCATCAGCAGTTTGGGGAACCATGGAAACTCAGCCTCGGCAACAGGGGCTTACTGTGGGCTGAAGGTGAGGGCTGAAGAAGCAGGAGGAGGAGGTGAAGGAGAAGAGGACGGTATAGATAGATGGATGGAGATGAGGAAGAGGAGCAGGAGAGTGAAGTACTGAGGCACGGGACAGAAGGACAGTGACGGGCGTTGATGGGTGTGGAGTGGTGGGGTCAGCAGAGCGAGGGGAAATATCCATCATTATGAAACGTTGGAAGAAGCGTCCATCGCAAGAACACTGGCACTGTCCATTGATCCACTGAGCTGAATAAGTGCTCTGTTGATTAAGTTCTGCAACTGTACAGAGGCGGGTTCTTTTTATGGAGCACTAATTCAGCTGCGCAAGAGCAGTTAAGATTCCTGTGGTTTCTGTGCCTCTGGGGTACGGAACATGAATGGCTGGAGGCAGTTTGTCATTTCCATTGTTGTTGTTGTTGTTGTTGTTTTTGTGCACTGCTACTAGTTGACATCCAGATCATCAGTGCCATTGGTTCAGAGTACCAGTGTGCCACTATCCAATTGGCCATCCCAGCTGCCAGTCACATTCGGCGTTCTGAATGTGGGAGGAGTCAGTCCCTTAATTGGTGGCATGTGTATGTTGTTACAGCTAGCAGCAGCGATGTTACTGTAATAAACATAATGACCCAAAGGAGTTGGAATATAATTAGGGATGAATACAGTAAAGGTCTTTATGAAGCATAATCTCTGTTTTCCAGTGCAGACGGAGAGATGTACTGGTCTTTTTTGGTCCACAGAGCCATATTTGGATCTCGGGACCATATTTTTTTTGCTTTACTTGTTGAGAACATTGGGAAAGGGTGAGATGGTTGTGCATGTGTTTGGGTGTGTGTGTGTGCGTATGTGCATGTGTGCAACCCAGGGTTTGTACGAATTATGCAATGCACAGCAATTTACAGACCCCCCCGCTTTCTGAATTAAACATTAAGCAATCAGATGCTACCAATGGTGGTCTTGAGAGGGCAAGAATGAGACGTTTGAGCGAACAGATGTTACAGGGCGTTGCTCCTGATCTGTCTCCACCTCTTGTGATGGAGTCTCCCGCTACATTTCCATCAGAACTCCTGTGCTGACTGACAGAATGGCGTAAAGTGAGTTTGCTCGACCCACCCCGAGCCTGCATGGAGCCCAGCCAGCAGCAGACCGCGCTGCCAGATTTCCAGGGCTGGATCTCACTTAGCCTGGCAAACGAAATGAGCAGTATGAAACGGGGCAGAACCACCCAGGCTAGCAGCCCTGGAGGGCGCAGTGTGACAGTTGGGTGAAGGTTGATAGCGTTTTAGCCACCTCTCTCAGCTTTTGTTATTTACTCATGCTGATGTGCGTTGTGTGTACAGGAATCACAGCATATTGGGACCTGCACACTCGCATACCGCAGAAATGATCCATACCCATACAGACGAGCAAAGAAGGCTGCGTTAAAAATGAGTAATATGGGGAATGTGCTCAGAAAAATGAAGAAGTGTTCCTTCATAGCTGTGACATGTCCTTTTTTTACAGTCGCCTGTTTTAAGTTTTATCTCAATCCTCGGAAACTTTATCATGGCTTCCTGTGGCCTCCTGTGGTTCACTAGGGTGTAGAAAACAAGGTAGCGCTCCTGTAGAATCCATGCGCCGTCCAGCACCACAGGGAAAGACAAAAAGTCTCAGAAAGAACTAGACAAGATATTGTTGACCGTCGCAAATCGGGAGATAGTTACAAACAAATAACCTAAAGGTCCTGCTTTCCACTGTTATGTCAATGAATAAGGGGTTTTAAAGCACTGGAACAGTGGTGAACTTATCTGTCAGATACATCTTGCCCACACACACAGTGAGGTGGGAGGAAAAAACATCCAAAGATCACAGTTGGAGATCTACAAATTTTAGTTGCAACTTGGGAAAGTTTCAGACATCACCTCCATGCCAATTGGATTTTTTGCAGGTTTGCAGGAAAAAAAACAACTTTTGAGGGCATTCAAAATTCCGAATTTCAATTGGAACCAGGTGTCACATGAGACCAAAATTCAGCCTGAAGTCAGTGGTGTGTGTGGGCAAAAATAAACTGAAATGTGGTGATAGTAATTAATTGTTTTGCATGTATTTGTCCTGGGGTTCTTGTCAAGGTCAATGGAATCTTGAACACCAGTAAGACATTTTAGCCAAAAGCCTCTGCCAGGAAGCTCATACTTGGCTTCACGTGGATCTTCTTGGAAGACGATGACTTCGAGTCCACACTAATCAAAACGCAGAAAGAAATTTCTAATTGACCATAAAATCAACGTTTTGCAATGGCCCTCTCCAGATTTTGACACCACTGAAACCTTGTGGTTTCAATAGAAGAGGGGAGTCCATAAGCACAAAACGAAGCATATCAAGCATCTGGAAAAATTTTATGTGGAGGAATGATCTAAGTGTGTTCTCCAATCTGAGCCATTATCGGAAAAGGCTCTGTGCCGTTATATTTTTGCAGGGTCAGCGCGCACAGCCAGGCCATGAAAACGGGTGTTTTTTATGGGAGAAATAAATGTACAGCTTGAGATTTTAAGATTTAATTTTGGTCGATTCTGTTGAATCACTAATAATAAAGTGAGACATATTCCTCATGCTGGAAAAGTAAAATATAGCTCAGTGCCGGTATTATTTATCTGATAGTCTTTTTTTTGTTTATTGTTATGAAGGGCGCCAGTACGTTTTGAGGTCACTGTATACGGCACGCTGAGCCTGACAATTGCACGGTTGCGCATGATGGTGCTTATTCGTGCCACCTAATGGCACCAGTATTACACATTACAAAAGAGCCTTTCACCCCCCTCCTGCGACTGTCATAATGCCAGATTTTCGATTAGCGCCCCTCTCGTTCTCTGGTATTGTGAACGCGGCAACAAGATGGCAGGAGGCCGGTTTTATAACTGACACACATGAGGCTCGCGATGCCACCTCAAATAATAAGCTCCAGTCAGCACAGTTTGTTCAGTTAGGACGGAGTGTAGCACAGTGGGTAAGGAACTGGGCTTGTAACCGAAAGGTCGCAGGTTCGATTCCCGGGTAAGGACACTACCGTTGTACCCTTGAGCAAGGTACTTAACCGAAATTGCTTCAGTATATATCCAGCTGTATAAATGGATACAATGTAAAATGCTATGTAAAAGTTGTGTAAGTCGCTCTGGATAAGAGCGTCTGCTAAATGCCTGTAATGTAATGTTTGCTCGGTGCAGCAAATTGAGTGATGTGCGAAGGAAAGGGGTGTCGAGGAGGACTGGAAAAAAGGGTGGGAAGGAGACGCGGAAGTGGCCGGGAGGAAGAGAGGGATGGGGACGGTGGTGACACTGAAAGAGTGAGGCGAACCGGGAAGAGCCGTGGTGAGATATTGTATACAAAGCAGACAAGTTCATTTTAGAATCTGTTTTCTGTGCCTTGTGATAATTATTCTATTCAATTCAGCTTTATTTGTATAGCGCTTTTAACAGAGACACTGTTAATTGGGCAAAAAACCAGGCCTGACCCCCCAAAAATTAAGCAATTAAGCTATTTTTAAAAATCTCCCCAATGGGAAGAAATCTCGGGAGGAACCTGGCTACAGAGGGGAGCCCATCCTCTGCTGGCCAGCCTGGTGTAATAGTTAACAGTGAATGAATGGTAACAGATTATGTCTTGCTCTTCTCTGTGCCTCCGTTGCTGTGCTTCTGTCCGTGTTTGTGGATGTCAGTGATGGAAGGGAAGGAGCGAAGCAGTGAGACGGAAGACATGCGCGCAGGAGGAGGCCAGCTGCTGGGACAGGGCCTCCTGACTGAGGCGCTGACGGCTCTCCCCACGCTCGGGGAGAAGAGGAGCTAACTAACGAGGAGCACCTCAGAACACAGCCCCGGTAATGCAGCGACCACCTCATAGGCTCATACATACACAGCTCTTACACACACACACAGCTCTCTCTCACACACACACACACACACGCACAGCTCTCTCACACACACACACACACACACACACAGCTCTCACACTGCTCTCTCACACAGACAGCTCTCACATATACCCACAGCTTTCCTGTACACTCACAGCTCTCTCTCTCTCTCTCTCTCTCTCTCTCTCACACACACACACACACACAGCGCTAACAGGTTACCTCAACTCAGCACACTCCTGTGCTTTTCTCTACACTTGTAGTGAGACCTGGAATGGCTCAAACTGTTATCTGCATTGGAAGGGCTATTTCCATGTCTGAGAGCACGCATGCATACAGAGCTGTATAACACCTCCTTACCAATGGACAGATTTGAATTTGAGATGTATTTTCTTTATCTGTATTCATATTAGAAAATAAAAAATCAAATGAAATTATGGCTCCTGAGAGTTCATTGCTTACTTTTTTGTTGTTGGTTTTGTTAAACAGTATAGAGCGATTCTCCCTGCCCCCACCTTTCCATTTTTCGTTTTTCTCCCCAGTTTGGAATGGGCTAGCGTAAGTGCAGGCCGGTCCCATTGTTACAGCCCCAGGAGGGAGTACACTAGCGCCGGGCTCCTCCGCGCGCCTCCCAGTCTCCGTCAGCACTGGCCTCTGGCCCAGTCACGGGGCTCGTCCCTGACCTGAGAGCCGGCTCCTCTGCTGCATGCCCCACTCAGCAGTGTCCCTCCAGGTCCCCCTCAGTCTGAAGGCAATTTTCGTTTGCATTCACCGTTTTCGGACACGCAGTCGCTCGCTTCTGTAACCGGTGGCCTTGAGTTGGCCTTGAACGTGAGGCCCAGAATGCAGGAAACGTCAGCAGCGCATCGGCGCAGGAGGTGAAGAACGGGGCAGGGCGATTCGCATTTCTGTGGGCTCCCTCACCCCCACACAGCGATGGGGACGGCCGCCATTATCACAGTCAAGTTCATTTCAAAAAACTTAATTCATTCAATCTTATACTACAGCGATGTATCGTTTTTTATAACAGTGCAATGGCGTGCCAGTGCCAAATGTATTAAGTTTCATTAGATTCGAAAGTTACCATGGTCCTGGCCAAGATTGCTGACCACATTCTTTTCAGTTATGTAAAAACACCTTTTTTTTTTCTCCAGTATGATTTTTACTCATAGGTGTTATGTACATTCGCCTATAATTTAATGTAATTAGTAATGGATGATAATGTAAAACACATTAATGATGAATTTGTTCTCTTTTCTCGTAACTGCCGTGAGTTTTCATCCGGTCTTTGTTATGTAATGTGTTACGGGTAACACAGAAGTAAAGCATACCTTAAAAGCATGAACGGGAGAACGAGAAAGGGGGCGGGGCGGGGGAAGGGGGGCATGAAATTTGACTAAAATAGGAGAGCGAGCAGAGAGGGAGAGATGTGTTTTTAATGGAAACAGGAAAGCAGAACGGAGGTCAGGAACTGGGGAGTTAGTTATTTTTCCCACTCTTTTTAATTGAGCGAGAAGGGAGGGCGACGGAATGGAAAGGACATGAGTCACGGTGACATGGGGAGGGGGGTATAAGAGGGGGGGGGCGGGGGTGAGAGGGGCAGTGTTTACTGCAAAGAGAGGGAGGGGGGCGTCATTAAAGCAAACCCTCGCTGACCGGTGTGGACACACCACTGCCTTAACAATGGCACTGAGAGACAGCATACTCTCAGCTGCTGGACCGCCACACGTTTACATTTCCCATAAAGACAAGGGCACTGAATGGGTACACATTGTGGACACGGAGATACATGAACTCCTGACTTCATGAACTCTGACACACGGGTCAGTTGAGAGCGTTAGCACAGACTGACTTACTGCAGTTATTTGGGAAGCGCAGAGAGAGGTGGGGGGGGGGGGGGGGTCAACACAGAATAATCGAGCTGACTGGACACTACAGTGGAGATAGAGCGATTGAAAAGATAAAGAGAGAACAGAAGTCTGATACTGATAAATTCTTCAAATTCTCCGATCATCCCCGTCCCCTGCTCTTTGTCCTTCTTTCCTTCTCTGAAACTTTAAATGAGAACACTTCATTGGAATGACCAGCATCCAGCAGTAGTTCCTCAGCGGTGACATATGCCGTTAGTATCGTGAACCCTCCCATTAGCATAGCTTAAAGATAACAATATCTCTCCCCTCTTCTTTGCCTCTCGTTCTCTCTCCTCCCTTATGGCGCACAAAGCAATCCTTCATTCAGGCTCGCTCGAGAGTCGCTCAGAGTTCATCGGAAATTATTTTTAGCCGGGGGGGGTAGAGCGAGTGCCTTGAAGGAGCGAAGGAGAGAGCAGGCGGAGAAGGGCTTGAAAGAGCAGAGAGTTATGGAAAGGGGGCAAAAGGTGGAAAGATGGAAGGGAAGGTGTGAAGAAAGCGTCAGTAATAGAGGGCAGAGCGGTTTGGTGAAGAGAGGAAAAAAAAAGATTTGTCGAGTGTGTCAGCATCAGACGGCGAGGCAGTGCAGATGATGACCGTAGAAGAGGGGGGGGGGGAAAAAAAGGACCCAGAACTGAGACTATAAAACAAGGGAACAGCGGAAAGAAAAACAAACATCTAGTTCATAAATAGACGGGAGAGGAAAGAGGCAAGGTTGCAGTGCGTAAAAAAAAGCGAACAAACACAGCGACGGTGACGGAAGGCGGCTGGGAGAGAGCGGGCGGCTGCAGAGGGAGAGCAGGAGAGAGAGAGGGTGACGCTGCCCCAGCAGGAAACGAACGCAGCGGAGGAGCTGCCCTCATTGTTCTTGGAGGGCGAAGGGCGCCTGATATCGGCGCGATTAAAATGTCCAGGGGCCGCTGATTGAGGGGGCCCCTCTCTTTAAATAGCGCCGCGTTGCCTGCGCTGCCCTTCCCCTCCACCTGGTTAAAAATAACCTGCCCGTACTCTGCTGTGATGCTTGCCGTCCCCGGCCCGCCAGGACAATAACAGGAGGTTCGCGGAATTTCTCACCAAACAACGACGGCGACCGCGCGGTCAAGTCCGCCTTCGGACTTCCTCTCTCGGAAGAAGAGAGGCCAGCCGACAGGGACCTGCTGCATGTCGGGAAAAAAAGCAGTTTTAGCCTGGACGGAATCCATCCAGATGACTGTATTGCTCATTTTGCAGTGGGGTTTTAATAGAAGAGCTGGTGTTCATGGTTTTGTCAGGGTCTTCATTGCCAGAGTGCTGCCATTTGTTTCGGTGAATGAGTGCACACTAGCATAAACACACGGGCCTGTGTTTGGCTATCCGCGCTATGTTTACGCTCATCTGTAGCAGTGTTGCCCAGCTTCAGTCACATGACATTCCTTTTCGTGAAATTGAGGAAAGAAAGAGCGAGGAAAGAAACCCCAATCCAGACTGGAATGGAACCCAAGGCTCCGGCCCACCCGCGCAGCGTGATTTTACCTTGTCCCTCCCCTCCCTCCGCCCCCCTCCCCCACCACCCCAAAGCTTGAAACGGGTTTGCATTTTATTTGTAGATGGTCCAAAGTTTTTGTTTAATATGGCTCCTCATAAATCCCCACACTACTTTTATTGTCTGGAGTTAGTGCCTTTGAATGCAGATCATTTGCCTGGCTTTGGCTCTGTGCTGATAGTCGTAGGTGCAGCCTCACATACTTGGCGATTCCTGCCAGACCCAAACAGACAGACGTGGACAGTGCAGTACAGTGAGCGTTCTGGCTTTGGTCCCCTTTCAGCTATGCCTGCTATGTTCAACACAGACGGAGAGCTGACCTGAATACGTATCCTCCTCTGCACCGAGAGAGAGAGAGAGAGAGAGAAAGAGCTACAGAGCTGGAGTGAGTGGGGGTTGAGTCAGATCGAAAGAGCAAGCTGCAGTTTTTAGGAAGGTGAAGGCACGGTCAAAAGAAAACTGTCTGTCGGCCCCCGATTGTTAATCAATCAATGCCAATCTAAAAACAAAATCTCGCTTGTCCCCATTTTTCCGATATAAAGCAGGTTCGCAGGAGTGAAGGACATGTATAGAAGGAAAGGAAAGCAATGGGATCACCATAGTAAGGACCGAAAGATGGGCGTTTCGTGAGAAGTGCTCTGGTGTTTGTGGAAACCATGAGCAATTTTGAGCTTTGTGTTTTCTGTGAATAGTGATAGATTTGAAGCTGTTCAAGCCTGCTGGGCTAATTATTTGCAAGGAAAGGAGGGAGGTGCAGAGCATCAGTTTCGAATTTGGATGTAGGCCCGTTGCCAGCTCCAGTGGAAATGATTCGTGTTCTAACATTCGATACCGTTCATCGAGCAGTCCAACTCGTACTGTATTTTATTCAGGAGAATTTATGTGGTGGATCCAGAGACAGAGTGGGACCAACCAGCATGCACCTGCCAAAACCTACAATTCCAAGATTCACCTCATTGGCGATGTGCAAGAAAGCAAGATAGAAGCGAGAGAGAGAGAGAGAAAAGAGAAGTCTAGCATTCTATTAAATCCCCATAGACCAAGTTTGGTTTGTGAGAGTGGAAGAGATAATTTTAAAAGAACAGAGCCAGATCCCACCCCTGCACACCCCATCTGCAGGGTAAATTCTGCATTTAATTGACTACATTTGTGTGAAATAAAGAAGGGGAGAGCTTGAAGTTTCCAGAGAGTCTGTAGCATGTTTGTCATTTTGCTCTGTGGTAGTTCACTTGAATAAGTTGCACTTGTTTAGACTACTATTGCAATTAAGGAGCAGGCATTCCAACACCTAGGGTGAAACAAAACCACCTTTCTCAGGTTCCCTTGCAGGTTTTATACATTCACATCCATGCTCACCTGTTAAATCCGTGTAAGGTCAATTACCAAAATAGATGTTACCTATGATGTACCCGTGTAAAACATAATAGCTTTATTTATTTCATTGGCGTGTAAAAAAACAAGGAAAGAAGAAAAAAAGCACTTCTGATAAGTGCTGGGACTGAATTCACAAAACCTTTATGTGCCAGTCTGAGTATCTAAATAATGTTGGGCAGTGTTTCAATAGTCTTGTGAATAAGTTAAATATTTCTGAAGGTGGATAAAACCAACTGGAGTTTGTGTAAATATGCTCTTCTAATAGAGAGCAGATGGAAGTTTAGCAATGCAGGGTTGGGAGGAACCCCCCTCTTAGTCTGGAATGCAGGTGTGTTCCTTATCAACTGTCGCTATGCACTGTCATGCACTGTACCTCCTATTGTTCCGCAGTAGCTATGTTACACAGCGGCCTGCAGCAGACAGATATACATAGCTGCTGGATTGCCTTTAGTGATTCAGTATTCAGAGAAGTCAATTCAGTCCATTCTACAGACCTGACCTTATGGTCTATAGTAGGCTATATACTTCTGGTTCGCCATTCTGATGTACTTGAGGGGCCCAAAGTAACAAGGCTCAGAATAACACTGTGCTGAACTTAAGATCCGTGGACTGACCACACCAGACTATGTGGCACCAAATTATGAGCCAGGGCCAATTGCTTCTTTGTGTTGTTGCGGTAATGTATGCATGTCTATACATTTATGTGTGTTTGTACAGCGTATGCATGGATACGTTTGCAGTACATGCAGTGGAACGAATCTCTCTTCGTGCAAGAATTTGAGCAAATCCATTATACAGTCTTATGAGCCAATTAACATCACTCTGAAAGTGCCCGTGGCAGTAACAACAGTACTGCTCGCTCCCTTCCAACCTCCATTGTTCTCTGTCTCTCTTTTTCTTTCCATCTTTCCATTCTAATTATATTCACTTTGCTTTTGTTGGCATGACAAAATGATCTGCTGCTGAAGCAGTGTAGCCATGGACAGCCGTATGCAGGGTCAAAGTAACATAGCTGGACATGTTTTTAAAGTAAAAGAAGCAAACATACCAATAACGAACTTGAATGTCTCCCTTTTTAAAGAAGTTACTGCCATTCTGTTCAGAGAGTTCAATGGGCAACCTAATGTTCCAATTCAAATGCAGGTCCTCCTTTCTGTATCTCTAGCACACACATGCAAATGGACACTCCTTTTATCCAGTCTGCAGTATCATTAGGGCTGAAGTAAATATTGACCCCATGTGGCTCTTGACACATTTCTGATTCTGACACATTTCCATTTCTACCTCTCCCACCATTTACTCTTTCTCTCTCTCCATTTTTAATTCTCTCTGTTTGCTGCTTGCCTATATTTCTCTTGCATAACTATTATGATAAGAAACAATTTGGGTATTTGTGTTCGTTTAGTGGTCACTATGACTTGTTATCATGTGCATGGTTGATGTAATCATAGAGTATAATAATACTATCTGAAGGATGATAATTTGTGGGATTTCTCAGTGTCAATACTTTCTAACAACCCTCACAAATAAAGTCAATTATTAACGACGCCCTGGTGCTTTACATTACATTTTTCCCCTCTGTTTTTTACCGCTGCCTCAAAGATCTCTGCAAGATCAACAGTGTCAAGCTCCCTGTTGGGCTCCCTGAGCATGTCGGCTTTGCGCGAGGGCATTCCCCCCGACAATCTGCACGCGAGCGAAAAGAAAATGGGTGCTGATGGCGGGTGAAATAATAGCCCCGGTGGAGGGATCTGCCCTGGCCTGTGATGTAATTAGTCACAGCAGCGATCTGAGACAAATAACAGGGCCCTTGCACCGCACCAGCACCGATACACGCTGATAGGCGCGGTAATGCTAACAGTGATTCACTGATAGGCACGCCGCTAATAACAGGGTCGGACGCGCCGGTTCACTGACCCTGCGGTTAGATTACCCAACTCCGCGACATGGTACATGGCACGTTGGCACCGCGGGTGGCTTTCGCGTTTCTTACAGACGTTCCTTTCCTGACTTGGGGGGTGAAGGAAGGAAGGGTGGGAGGCAGGGGGTGGATTTATATTTGGGTGCTTCATGAAAATGAAATCAGGAAAAGCACTCATCTCTTCGGGTTTTTGCGGTCCACTGTGGACTGGCACATTGATACCTGTGCCCTTCACTGATATTCTGGCACTGCCACATCAAGCTTGTTCACTGATTTTAAATCTTTCTTATCGGCCTAGATTTATTTGATTACTATAGACACAAAATGCCCCAAAATAAGTTTTTGTTATTTATTTCGCTCGTGGCTTTCACAGAAAATATGTTTCAATAGGCTACCATTTATGGATCATGGATTTTATATTTTAAAACACTGATTCAACTAAAGCTACAAACAAACTCCCTGCACAAACGGACGCAAAGGTGTTAACATGACTTGCACTGTCTTCATGCTTACCTAAACTGACTTTCGTACAGACAAATATTTGATTTTTAAATTATATATACCAATATCATGACCAGACAGTGCATTCACTGAGTAAATATGTTCATCATTATAATAGTTTTATTGTCGTAAACCAAGAAGATAACACTGATTCCAAGTTCAGAAGCATGCTTCTGTCACCGTCATATTGACGTCGACGTCCCAATAAGATAGAATTCTACAGATCCGTGACCAAATCCATAACAGGCACTCGACAGCACTGCTTACCCATAGTATCTCCTCTACTGCCAGGAAATGGCAAAAGGCTTATCGACAGCTGAAAAAACAAATGCTCTCACTTTTCAATCTGTTTTTTCTCAAATATTCCTAAGTCAAATCACTTTCATCTGACTGACTCCCCTCGTGGGATACCGTTATCAACATTCCGTATTTTGCATCAGTATGGCCAAGGCTTCGCCTGGGCGTTAGCGGAACGATCCGGCTGGAACATTATAATTTTCTTCAAAGCTTCGTCGAAATTTCATCCAAAGTTGCGCTAACATATTAACAAAGCGCTGTTTGGTGACGTCATGAAATTGATGAATTATACGTTATTGGTCTGTTAAAAACTCCGGTAGTCTCGAAATCCAAAGACCTGTAAACCGTACGATTGAAGATGCTGTCTACAATAGCCTTAATTTGATAAATTATTTATGTGTATGCAGTCTTCAATCGACACATTGGCGTTTGCAACAGAGATATCACAGTATGGCGATAATTGTAACCACAACACATCCTAATAGGATACGGTTCAACTGCAATCTAAAGCTGCTTTTAACTCGAGCACCCTCTTGCTTGATAGATTAGCGTGTTTCTGCGCGGAGTAACAGGGTGTGTGAAAGAGTTGTGTAATCTGCAAATTCAGAATCCTTTTTGCCCTTTCAGCCCCCCCCCCCCAGCTGCTAAACGTCACACCAATTTAAAACAAGGACAAAAAGAAGTTGTCGACTGAACGAGAGGGGGGGAAACCACAGAATTTTCCTCACACAGAAAACGGGGGGGTGAGTGTGACAGGGAGAGAAGGGGGTCATCGAAAGACTGGGCACTCGGGAAGGAAATCCCCATACCACTCCAGAAAAGTTGTAGGCAACTATAAGGATCGCACGTTACAGGGTCCGCAACAGAAGATCTGTTCTGCTCTTTTCCAAAGCCTTTGACGAAGGACTATACCGACACGTCTGAAGAGAATGGGGACCGGAATCCATCGCAGGTAAGTACGGTGACTGAACGAATAACCAACTGTTGTTGCTGTTCGCGCACGCTATTGCGATGTATAGGCTATACTTATCTTGGTAGCATGAATAAATTTACTGAATAAATCCTAATTTAATTTGTGACCTGAGAAATCGCGGGTTTTGGTATTAGTGTCAATAAAAAAACTTGGTTTGAGAGAAGATGTGTTTTTAAGTTTAAACCCCGGAGTTGTGAATGTATGTGCTTTATTAACCCCACGCTTGAGCACAATGTGAAATTCAGCCCCAGGCGAGGTTTAAGCGTGCGTGATTTTCTAAGGTTTCTGACTGAGTTTATTCTACAATCTGCCACTGTAGCGGCAATGAAAACGTGGACAGTGGTAGGGGGTCATTATTGCGGCTTCAGCGACTCTGTTCAATTTCAGTAGGCTGTAATTCTGGGTTTTTGCAATTTAATTGTGTAGTCTACGGTGGACTCTCGCGCACTGCAAGTGTAGCCCTCCACGGTGTGGTGAAGCGTGTTTAATGTTAGCTCTCACCGTGTGGCGAGTGGTGCATTAGGAACTGGTTTGTGGTGTATTTAACTGTCCTGTGGCGGGGTTGATGGTTGACTTAAGTTTCGTTGCTGTGTGTCGCGGTACTCCAGAAAAATGCAGAAAATAGCTATCGTAACCAGACCAGTGTGACATTCTGTAGTGCAGCAACATACACCGTTTTTTATCGACACTGAATTAGTAGAGTAATTCAAACTGCTGGTTGAGGAAATATGCAAGTACGAACCATGAAAATCGCCATGCTGAGGAGTTGTGGAGCTTGTTTGAACCCCGCTGAGATAAATTAGCTGTTGTTCTTGGTCACATTAGCGGGTGTGGGAAAAGCAGCACATGATGTGTTTCATTTTAGGACGGCCACTGTCCCTGAAGATTTATTGGAATATACAGGCTATGTATGTCGGCTGTGTGGTATTTTAACTCATCATCATATGAAAGAACCGCTGAAACCGCGCGCCGGCTGGATTCCTTCAATAACCTACATTTAAAGAATGTGAAAGTATGCCATAGAAATACACAGTTTGCTTTGTTTATGGCAACTCCCTTTGAACTTTATCTCTCTCTCCCATCTGTGTTTCAGACTTTACTTGGTGTGGAGTTATGCGTTGATTACCGTGTCTCTGACCAGAGGAGAAAAGCAAGTGAGTTATTATTTAATTGGAAAATTGAAAAAATATTATTACTACTTATAATAACTGACGGCAATAATAATAATAATAATAATAATAATAATAATAATAATAATGAAACAACGGTCTGTGGGTTGACATCAGTGTCAAAGTTTAAATAGCACCCATTTGCTTTTGACTCAGCAATTGGTGTTTCTCAGTCAACTATTGATGTACCCATAACTTCTGTATTTTCAACAACCACCAGAGTGGCATGCTTTTTGTGTGACTGAACGTTGTTTTCCGTAGCTTGCATAAATCTTAAGTGAATTGTTTGTGGCGTATCATAAACAATTATGTTTGTGATATACCACAAACGTGCTTCTCCAGCATGATTTCCATGCCCTTCTTCCATATGCCCCCCCCCCCTCCATCTTCCCTGTATTCCCCTATCCCTTAAAACCCCTCCCTTTCCCTACCTTCTCTTCCACATGTTAATTGAGGATTTCCATTGCAATATTCATTCATCATTACTTGGGATGTTTCTGATTTGTGAATCCAGGCCTTTTATTCATTAGCACTCAGTGTAAGTCGCTCTGGATGAGAGCACCAGCAAAATGCTGTAAGAATGTAAATAACATAGTGTGTGCCTGAGGCCATTGCTCATACAAACACTGTGTCTTCAAAAGTGATTGTATGGTGATTGCTTGTTTCCTACTATAATTATTATATCTTGTTGCTTTCCCGGCTGATTTTTGTTTTTGTAATATTGGGTAAATGAGTGAATCTGATGTTGCGCTGCGCATTGCATATTCGCTACAACGCTGGTTTTGTTTATTACATGCTTATTGCAGGCTGCTGGTAGAAAGTCTCGCCAGGCCCTGGAAAGGGAGGCGCAGGAGGGGGTGTGGGGTCCATGGACCACCTGGACTGACTGCTCGCAGAGCTGTGGCGTGGGGGTGTCAGAGAGGCGGAGGCAGTGCCTGCCCCCGCCCCGAATCCCTCAGACCTGGGGGGCACCTTCCTTTTTGCCACAAGGACTCCCCAACCACACTCCCGTCATTTCAGCCATACGCCCCTATTACCCCTCCCAGTACCCCGACCCATCCCAGTTTGGGGGTGGCGAAAGGCCACCTTTCTTCACCCCTGCGCTGAGACCCAATCAGAATCCTGGGATATCCATCTACAGGACCGATCCGGGGGCGGCCACCGCAGATCGGGCCAATCCCGCGGCTCCGTTTTACCGGCCGGAATTCCCCCCGCCCAATCAGGAGCCGGTCTCCATTTACCGCCCGCCCTCGTTCCCTTCCTCCTCACTCAGCTATGGCCAAAGAAGGGCTTCCACGCGGACGGCCAATCACGGGGCAGGCAGAGCCGGAGGGGGCGGGAGCAGGAGATCAGCGGTGACCAGTCGGGATGCGGCATCTTCAAGAAGGTAAGAAGAATTATTTTCCCCAGGGAACTATGTAATGCTACAACTGCGTGGGGAGTTTATATTAAAATACTTGAATTCCCTTCTGTGTCAAGTGAGGATGATAAATTCAAATTTTTTTGCGTGCTTAGAACAAACGCTGCTACCTAATAAAGAAGTGATTTTTTGTTTGTGTTGCTCATTCCTTTGATTTCTAGTCATACCGAAACAGTTTCACAGATGCCTTCATTATGTCCACCTCATTCACCCCAGAATGAGGGAGGGTGCCAAAGTAAACTGCATCCGACTACCCCCGCCATGCACACGCCGGGTTTCCTCTGTCTCCCTGTCCCTGTTAAAGCACACAGTGCGGATGTCTGTGCGTTCCTGTGTTCTGTCAGTGCTCGCCCTCCTCCTCCTCCAGTGCCCTGCTCTCTGTTTCTCCCTCTGTGTTTCTCCCTCTGTCTCTCCCTCTCTGTTTCTCCCTCCTTCCCCGCCGTTATTCTCTGCTCTTTGTCTCCCGCTCAGGTCGGCTTCCTCCGGCTCCCCCATTCGCCCGGGGCAGTTTGGCTACGGCAGAGTGCCCTTCTCCCTGCCCCTGCTTCGGCCCAACAGGAACGCGCGCCACGCCGCCCGCCGCGGGGGCAACGGCACCACGGCCGCCCCCGAGCCGGAGGAAGAGGGGCCAGAGGGGCGAGAGCGGCCGCTCGGCGCGGACGGGGCCCCGGCGGAAAGCGGGGCCGTCAGGCGGAGGAAGGAAGAGGGGGAAGGCGAGGGAGAGGGGGAGCGAGGGAACGGAGAGGAGGGACGAGTGGGAAACAGGGAGGCCGAGGGCGGCGGGGGAGCCGAGGACCCGGGGGAGGGGCAGGGACGGGACGGGACGGCGGGGGAGGGCACCGCCTCCCCCACAGCCAGAGCGGAGCCCCCCCAGGCAGCCAGACCCACGGACAGCCCGCCTGACGGACAGGGGGCGAGGGAGAGTCCCAGGCAGACGGGCGTAAGCGCAGACACTGGCGGCTCCAGACAGACGGACAGACAGGCTGACAGGAACCCCGGCAGGCAGGCGGAGAGATACAGGCCCACACACGGCGGCAGCCATGCCCCCAGACACCCGCAAACCAACCGAGACAGACAGACTGACAGACGGGTCCCTCCCCCCGTCCCCCCGCCCTTCTCTTCCTCCTCCGTCAGCCGCTTCTCACCGCACAGAGAGCCCCCCCACAGCCTTCCTGCTTCCCTGCCCCTGTCCCGCCCCCGCTCCCCTCAGCACACCGCCCCCCCGGACCCCGACGTCTGGCTGCCGCAGCACCCCGGCGGGCAGGGGGAGGGGGGGCCGCAAGGAGGGCACGCTGGGGGGCACTGGGGGCCCCACGTGGCCCCTCAGCATCTCAAGTGCCGTGGACCAGAGAAGGAGTACCGGAGGTGCAGCGAACAGGTGAGCACCGGACGTCCCTCGTTTGAGTAACCGAAAACAGCCCAGTAACGGAGGTCTGGACTCTTCCCCCCCGTTAGTAAACAGTGTAATTATTCACCGGTTTGTACTGTCTTCGCAGGACGAAACTCTGTCTCCTTGTGTGTTATTGTAAACCTTAGATCTTCCTGGTGTGAGTGAGAAATGGCGGACCGGAGTCACGGGTTTGACATCTGTGGGTTTTCGCAGAAGCACAGCGGGGTGAAAGAGCCTCGGCGAGAAAGGTCCTTGCGGCATAGCGTGTTTGGTTTCGTTTCTACGGTTCTGCGGTTTCTACGTTATTGAAGTGAAGTGTTCCAGAGAGAGAGACGTGTCAGTCCACGTGTACAGTAATATCTGTCGGGGGCTTATCACGGGTTTATTTGTGCTTGTGTATCAGTAGAGCATTCCCCCCCCCCCCCCAAAGCCCTGTGGCATGCTGGGTAATGCACGCTGGAGTGCAGTGTCACAAAGTGCTTTGTAATCTCGGTGCAGATTGGTGTCAGCAGGGCTGCAGTGCAGATGCTGCCACTTGTGCGTTCAGCTGTTGGACGAGGTGTAGGTGCTCCCAGCCAGTAACATTCATAATGGTCCTGTGATGTATGAGTCTGTGTCCCTGGGTTTTGTCTGTGTATGTGGCTGTGTGTGTGTCTGCGTGCGTGTGTGTGTGTGTGTGTGTCTGTGTGTGTGTGTGTGTGTGCGTGTGTGTGCGTATGTGTGTGTGTGTGCCTGTGTGCATTTGTATGTGTATGTGTCTGTGCTTGTGTGTGTGTGTGTCTGTGTGCTTGTGTGTGTGTTTCTGTGCTTGTGTGTGTGTGTGTGTGTCTGTGTGCTTGTGTGCGTGCGTGTGTGTGTGTGTGTGCACGCGGATGTGTGTGTTTCGTGTGGGAGTATGAGTGAATTCATGCGCATCTATCTGGCTCTGGGCCTCTGTCTTTATAACCATGTATGGTTGTTGGTATTTTATCGTGCTCATGCTTTTGTCCTCATATATTTGTGGTTCTGCTAGCCTGCGTTTATTATAGATGTGTGTGTGTGTGTGTGTATGTGTGTGTGTGCGTGCGTGTGTGTGTGTGTGTGTGTGTGTATGTGCATGTGTGGGTGTGTGTGTGTGTGTATGTATGTGCGTGTGTGTGTGTGTGTGTGTGTGTGTGTGTGTATGTATGTGCGTGTGCGTGTGTGTGTGTGTGTGTGTGTGTGTATGTGCGTGTGTGTGTATGTGCATGTGTGGGTGTGTGTGGGTGTGTGTATGTGCATGTGTGGGTGTGTGTGTGTGCGTGTGTGTGCGTGCGTGCGTGCGTGTGTGTGTGTGTGTATGTATGTGCGTGTGTGTGTGTGTAGGTGGGGGGGTGGAGGGATGAGGGAATGGGGGGAAAAGTCAAGGGGGAAATGAAAGTAAAAGGCTGTGGAAGAGAGGGGTTGGAGTGGGGGGATGGGGAAGTGATGCAGTCGTGTCGTTGTGGAATGAAAGAGTGCACTGTTTTGGAACGAACGGACGGAGGGAGCGAATGAGAGACGGGAGTCGGGAAGGGAAACGGAAGTGTGCAGGGGAGAGAAAGGGGGACGCGTGGAAAGAGGAAAACACGGGGACGAGCGAGGAGAGCGAGCGCTCAGCGGAGGGTGAGAAGAGCACACCGACGGAGAGAGAGACGGGGCGAGAAAGAGCGAGGGAGAGAGAGAAAGAGCGAGGGAGAGAGAGAAAGAGCGAGGGAGAGAGAGAAAGGCAGGGCAGAGGGGTAAACTTTGATCTGGCTTCTTTCTGAAGAGAATGGAGCCATTGAGAAACACTGCCCCTCTCCCAAACTTTTCCACCCTCCCCCCCCCCTCCCCCTCCTCCCCCTCCCCCGGCTGCTGAACAAATATTTACTCTGTTGTGTCAAAGGCCAGGGCTTGGCACGATGCGCGTTGAGGAACGAGCAGAGGCCACATCGGCCAGATTTACCGTCGGACGTGCGGCGGTAAACCGCCCCCTACCCCCCCCCGGCCACAGCTGTGTACACTCAGCACCCCAGGAGCCCGCCACCTTTCATTCAGGGCCCTCGCAGGTAACGGACACCGCTCTGCTCCGCGCGCCGGTTTTGGCACGTGGGGCGCTGTGGCAAAGTGCGATTGGCTGAGGAAAAAATATCGACCCGCGTCGGCGGGTCGCTCGATGGCGGCATTGACTTTTGGCACCGCGCTGTAGCGGTAATGGCTGGCCTGCCTCTTGCAGTTTTTTTTTTTGGGAATGACTGCAGCTCCTAATTGGGAGTGATTGTAAGTAGGGCTGCGCTGGATGCTGGACTGAGTTTAGGACTGGGGGGGGGGGGGGGGGGGGGGGGCGGTCAGGGGTGGGTGGTGGGTGGTGGGTGGTGTGAAACTCTTGGGTGGGACGTTGCTCTTGTCCGAAGCCTGTTTGGCCCCTGTGGAAGGCTAGCTGTAGTAATTGGTTTTTGCAGGATGTGTTCTTTCCCCCTGGGATAAAACTGCAGCCTGATCAACAGGGAAACGACAGCAGGCCTGAGTGGACGTGCTGCGTACTGTCCCGTGTTGCAACGGCTTGCGCTCTGGAGTTTGCGTGTGTGCGAATGCATGTGTGAACTGGCAGGCGTCTCGGTGTCTGTGTTCCTTTGTGTGTGTGTGTGTGTCTGTGTGTGGGTGGGTGGGTGGGGGGTGGGGGGTGTTGGAAGGGGTGATGTGGGGTATGGGGGGTAATTGGCTGCGGTCTTGCGTGTGCATGCCTGTGACTGTGGAGGCGTGTGCCTGCATGCTTGCCAGCGTGCGCATTTGCATGCGTGCCTGCGCACTCGGGAATCTTGGGAAATGGGACACATGCACGTAGTGTGTCGGTGCATATGTGTGTTTTCGGGAAATGGTGCACATGTTTGTGCCTGTGTACGTGATCATGAGTGTGTGTGTGTGTGTGTGTGTGTGTGTATGTGTCTCTGAGTGTGTGTGTGGTGTGTGTGTGTGTGTATAAAGCTGGTCTCATTCCTCTGGTCTGTGGGCCGGTGTGTTTATACTCGCTCTGCTTCAGTGTGCTGTTTACAGAGACAGTTAGAGGAGAGGAGCACTGTAACCCTCAGCCTCTACGCTTAGTCTCCTCTCCTCCACCTCAGCTCCCTCTCTCCTTTCTCTCCCTCCTCTTCGCTCTCTCCCCCTGTCCTCTCCCACTACCCCCTTCACACCTGATCTCTTACTCTCGTCAACTGTCAATCTCTGTCTTTTCTCTGAAAATCCCCTCCTCACATTCCTACGCACACACACACACATGCGCGCGCACACACATGCACACACCCACACAAATATGCACTCAAATGTGCACTCCCATTCAATCAGTGTAGGGTCAGGGAGTGTTTATAGAGCGTGGAGAAATATTTACAACCATTACTAGCCGCATTTCATACACACTTAACCTCTGAATGATGCAAAAGGCACTCAAACACACTGACAGACACGCACACACACACACACGCACACACACACGCACGCACACACACAGTAACGCTGTCCTAAGCTGTGTCATGGCACATGCTCTCTCAATGACGTATACTCTAATATAGTTGATTGATGTACCCGTTGTGTGATTCGGTCATGGGATATGTGTGTGTGTGTGTGTGTGTGTGAAATTCAACTGCAGCAGTAATGTGTAGCTCTATGAAAATGCGTACAAATGGGTTAATATATGGATCAGCATGTGTGTGGATTAGTTAAAGGAGCGTGGAAACCTAACATTTGGAACAGTCTTTGGGAATGTGCTGCATACTTCTTTCTGTGCGTGTGTGTGACTGTGTGGGACTTTGTGACTGTGAGTGTGTGTACGAATGTGTGACTGTTTGTGTGTGATTGTGTGTGCCTATATGACTGTGTGTCTATGTGTGTCTGTTTGACTGTGTGCGTGACCATGTATGTCTGTGTGTGTCTGTGTGACTGTGTGTGTTTTTGTCTGTGTGCAGATCAGTGAAGTGTGCGAAAACTGGCCGGCTGCTTGAGGCAGCTGTGCTGGGGAGGGACAGTGGAGCAATTTGCTGAGAGTGAGGGGGGGGGGGGGAGGGGCTACAGACGGAGAGGCCAGGTCGAGAGACAAGTGCAAAAGGGCTCAAGACAGTTGAACGTTCGCTCAGTTTTGCTGGTTAGAAGTTTGATACGTTGTGGGATGAACTAGAGGTGAGCACACCCCACATCCACGGCCACAGTGCTGACCGCACCCACTGCCCGCTGCCCGCTGCCTGCTGCCAGCTGCCAGCTGCTGCAAAGCGTGGTCACCCTTCACCGCCGACTATATGTTTCAATGCAGTTTGGCGGATTCTCTGGAATCCATCTGTAGTCCTAAATCCCTGAATATTTCAATCTTGAATACCAAAACACAAAGTATTTATGGCTCAGTGCACCGTTCCAGACTTCTATTATTTCCATATGGCCGTTAATGCATCAGTGTATATATCAGATGTATACCAAAGTGTGTGGATCATGCTGAGTGAGACATTTTCCATTTTGTAATGTCCCTCTGTCTCTCTGTCCCTCCTAACCCCCCCCCCCCCCCCAGTCCTGCCCTGGGCGACCTGTGGACCCCAGAGCAGAGCAGTGCTCAGTCTTCGACAGCCAGGAGTTCATGGGGAGACTGTACACCTGGGAGCCCTTCACTGAAGGTGAGGGAGGGAGGGAGGGAGGGAGAGAAGGAGAGAGAGGGAAGGAGGGAGAGAGAGAGAGAGAGAGAGAGTGAGTGAATGAGTGGGTGTGTGTGTGAGGGAGGATGGGAGAGAGAGGGAAGGAGGGAGGGAGGGAGGGAGAGAGAGTGAGAATGAGTGAATGTGTGGGTGTGTGCATGTGAGAGAGAGAGAGAGAGAGTTTAACACTAAAACACACTAAAAATGAAACTGAAACACTAAAACACACACTTGGCATTACAGAGTTAGGTGTGATAGTGCGGGTGGTGGGTGGAGTCATGTGTCTCGTGTGTTTCGTTGTTATTGGATGTTGCTGGGTCGCAGGCCGCTGTAAGACCTGGCAGGCCTCAGTTGTTTGCCAAACCAGCTTGGGCCCTTGAATTGAGTTTCAGTTTGGGACAGAGAGACAGACGGAGACAGCTATAGTTAGGAAAGTGAGGGAGGGGTCTGTTAGAAAGAGGCATAAACAGAAGTAGGGCCCCGGAAAGAAACAGTATGCCATCTCTCTTTTGGTCTTTCTCTCCGAAATAGTCCCCTTCTCTTTTTCCCCTCATCTTTCCAAAATAATTCTCTGTCTCAATCCTTGCCAAGTCTCTCCACCCAACACTGACAGAGCAGAGATTTTTAGAGAGTGAGATAAAGGAGGAGAAAGAGAGGGCGACGAGGAAACTAGAAAATTTAGAGAATAATTTAGGAAGTGAAGGGGGGAAGAGAAAGGGAGAGAGAGGGGGGAGAGGACGGTGGGGACAAACGGGGGAGTTGGGAGACTTAAAACAGGGATTTGGAGAGGCAGAAACAGGGAGTGAGAGGCACAGCTGTGGAGTGATATCACCAGTATTTGTTAGTGTTCACACAGATGTGCTAAGGAAGAGAGCGCGAGCGAGAGAGAGAGAGAGTGTGTGCGTGTGTGTGCGTGTGTGTGTGCGTGTGTGTGTGCGTGTGTGTGTATGTGTGTGTGTGTACGTGTGTGTGTGTGTGTGTGTGTGTGTGCGTGCTTGCATGTGTTTGGGCATGTGTATGTGTGTGCGTGTCTGTGTGCTTGTGTGTGTCTGTGTTTGTGCATTCCCATGCCTATGTTTGTGTGTGTCTGTGTGTGTGTGCGTGTGTGTGCATGTGTGTCTGTGCGTGTACATTCCCATGCCTATGTCTGTGTGTGTGTGTGTGCGTGCGTATGTGTCTCTGAGTGTGTGAGTGTGTGTGTGTGTGTGTGTGTGGACATGCATGTGTTTGTGTGTGTGTACGCATGAGTGTGTGTGAGTATGTGTGTGTGTGTGCGCATTTGTGCGCTTGCATGTGTGTGTGCTTGCTTGCATGCGTATGTGTGTGTACGCATGAATGTGTGTCTGTGTGGGCATGGGTGTGTGTGTGTGTGTGTGTGTGTGTGTAAGTGTGTGGGAGGGCTGGGTGGGTGGATGGGCGGGGCTTGAGTGTGCGTCACTAACTCCACTCAATTCCGGTGCTGTAGCATATTGACCTGACAAGGGCTCTGACTCAACACAAACTTAGACTGGGCCTGTAATCACAAAGACCAGCCGTGCGCTGATGGCGGCTTTGTTGCTGGTCAGAGCCCAGCGACGGGGCGCCCGCATTGGGCTTGGAGCTCAGCGCTGGCTCAGAGGCGCTGTTTGGTCTGGGCTGGATCAAGGGGCGGTAAACTCCTGATGTGTTCTGAAATGGACCAGTCCAGACACCGTGGAAACGGCAGAGAAAC